>NC_090930.1:418646842-418811842 GCF_040938575.1 Ambystoma mexicanum
AGGTAAGAGTCTGTATTACCCAAAACTATCCGGTAAAGTTGCGTAAGTTTAGCTTGTTGTTTTGTCCTTCTTTCATAGATGCGGCGTAAGAAGATGCAGCGTATTGAAGGATAATGCCTCCGGTGGTAAATCAGGTAAGCCTTGTGGTAAAATGATTGTCTTTGTAGTCTCTCTAGGCTCTAGGCTCACCTCGCTATTCCTTTTTCTTTTTCCCCCAGGTGTTGAGGATTGCCGAAGAAAATGATGGAGGCAGCGCCAAGTCGAAGATGTTGTGGACTGTTGAGAATGGAGCGGCGCTGCAGCTGCGAAGCAAAGCGTGTCGAAGTATGTCCCTTCAGGCTCGGAATGGTGCAAGATCCTGAATCAGGTAAGGAATCAGATTAATGTCTGTAACCTAACCTCTTCTCCTACTTTCCCCTTTCTTCTAGGAGCTCCGCATGAGAGGCGGGCGTGGCAGAAGACTGGATGCAGGTTCGCAGGCACGGTGAGCGTTACGCTGCAGAATGCAGAGTAACGCGAAGCATGGTTTGTAGATCGGGCGTGGTTTAAATAGCCTCAAAAGTAGTTCCAGGTAAGAAGTCCCTAGAACCACACCCGAGTAAAAAAATAGTCCTTGCAGAAAAATAGTCCCTTCCAGGTCTCACGTTGGCCTGGATGCATGTGCAGCATGGTCTGCCTGAGGTAAGTGATGACTATGAGCCTGGCGCCTTAGGCGCCAGGACTGCTTCCCACTATGAGCCTGGTGCCTAAGGCACCAGGACCGAACCCAGATAGCCCCTAGCCGGGGCTTCTGAGGTTTTACTAAATGTCTGGATGCCTGCTTCCGGGGCGGATGGGCTTGGTCCAGATGCCCGGGGGTAGGCATCATGACAACACAAGTGTTTCACGGCGCGACGAGGCAAGGGAGGGGAAACAGTGGGAAGACGGACAACGATCCTACTAGGCCAGGTGTCATAGGGAGAAAGGGCAAGTGCCTGAGGGAAGGGAGAGGGGAAAAAGTGCAGTGCAAGGGATAGAAGAATAAATAAGATCAATAAAAGTGGCCAGATGGTGGCAAGTGCAGGGTAAGAGCAGAAATAAGTGCTGGTAGGGGGACTGTAGGGATACAGAAAAACAGTCCCCAGGTGCGGGGGGTTGCCAGGGGGGCAGGGCAGGGCAGGTGTGCAAAACGCGGGGCCTGGAGCCAAGATCATAAAGGGTGGCCAGGTAACCAGTGCAGTTTCGGCCAGGAATTTTAGCAGGGGAGAGAGGCAGAGAAATCAGAAGCAAAGAGGAAGGTTTTGAGGTATTTCCGGAACCGGAGATGGTTCTCCTCACGTTTCAGGGACCCCAGAATTTCAGGGACCCCACTGGTACCCCAGAAGTTGATTTGTCACAGTGGTACATATATTAGATAACTATATAGATAAATACAGTGCATCATAGACGGGGGCTACACCAGAGAAAAACAAATATGTTATTTCTGGCTGTATTGTTTGACACTAGCACTTCCACCTCTATTGTTATTCCATTGAAGGGGCAATAATCGGTCCTTTGTGGGCCCCATGCAGGTGAAACACTCCTCCGGTTCATCTGAGGCTCACCCACGAGCACCTCGCTTTTGGACAACCTCTTAAGCACAGCCTTCACCGGTGACCCTGCCTGCTGCTCATTATCCAGTGTCATGGGGTTTGCATGTCTGTATAGACAATTTCAGTGCTGTGAACTAAGCTGTGAAGCACCAGTCATTTACATGGAGGGAGGACGATCCAGAATAATGCAGAATCAAAGCGTGGGCGTGCACCTATGTTTCGAAGAGGCACGCTAGGTAGTGCAGAAGAGGACTAGGTCAAGAGAGGAGACCTACAGGGGGCAAGGGAAGCGTTCTTCCAGAAGTGCACGAGGTATACAGGCATTGTTTCGAAAAAATAGTTTCGAAATGGCAAAGGATTCGACAAAAATGCATCGAAAAAATACATTTTTTTGTTAGGTAACGTTTTTTTTTTAACTAAAATGAGTGTTATGGGTTACAAAAAGGTTGCTGGAGGGGCCAAATTGTTTTTTTTTAAATGAATTTTTTCGACACATTTGTTGTCGAAACATTGCCATTCGAAACTGTGGCTGTCGAAGTCTGTTGTCCCAGAGTTGATGTGCATACTAAGAGGAGGCCTGTTTCCTGTTTTTCATTCTTACATTAGGTTTCAGTGGGCACCATATGAATTATCCAATTCGTTCTCAAAAAAGTTAAATTTAAATGTAGTTTTGAATTCGTTCTTTGAGGTATTTTTTCACCAATGCAAATCTGAAAATACAAATTATGTTACTGTGGTTCGAGTGTCTCTTTTATTTACAAATTTACTGATTGCACAATATCACATTTATACATCGAAGTCATTCATCTTGACCTCATAATATAAACATCTACGCAGGAATAAGGCCTGGGGCTTTGCTGGGGCCTGCATGTGCACTGCATGTATTACTGTATTACCAGGCGGGCATACCGTGCACCTGCCTACGCACAAAAACTACCCCAGCCACCGTGTCCCTTTAAAACGCACATCTGCACAGCTTTCCTCCATTCCCCAAGTCAGAATCTGGGCGACCAATTTGCTTGCTCAAATCCCCAAAACTAAACTGAACCTCAGTGTGAGGGATGATAACGTCCCTCCAGTTTCTCCCTGGGTCTTCTCTCCATTCCACCAGCTTCCTACATCCGTAAGGACTCGCCATCAAAGAACCCATCGAAAATCATCAACAGGGGTCAGGACGCCAACAGGTGCGGGCCCAGCCTTCTGGCAACCCTAATCCCCCTTTAAGCAGAAGTGTGCCATTTGTTCTACTCCAGTAATAGAAGGGTAAGGAAGGGGAGGAACTCTACAGTGGGCGACTAAAGCATTCCATCGCGCTGAGCCCTGTGTTGTGGGTCTGTTACCGGCCACTGCATAGTTGTCCACTTACAGTGCGTGAAATGGCGGAGCAGGTGTGAGGCCACTGACAGCTCGCTGTCTCGCAACAGCACTCTTAGTTACCAACAAAATGCACTACATATATTTAGTATCCTCCATTGCCCATCTATATTCTGTGGTTATTTTTATTCCAGACCTGCACCTACGCCTACATGCTTCAAATACATGTGTCTTAAAAATGTGCCTTATATGCCTGTTGCTGAATTGTCGTTACTCTTACGCTTTTCACGGCAGTGACTCAAAGGTGGGCCATTTTGTTTGACAGACACTTGCTAACCTACTGCAATGTACTATACAGAGGTTGCACAGTTCCAAATTCAGAGACGGGACCCGATTGTGATGTCAAGTCTGCTGAGGGCTTCAGTCTGCCAAAGCAGATATCATTTAGTCACCATACAGGCAACACAATATTCTAGAAAATACACAAAATACAAATGCCTTCTCTGCATCCTAATGGGATCTGAGAATTAAACGCACAGGGTGAACCATGGGTATTTTATTCATTTGTGAAAATTACCAACGCACAAGTGCACCTATTACTTATGTGCGTGTAAGTGTGCAGTATGCCTTGATCTTCCGAATACCCGATGTTTGAAATGTCTTTACAGAGACTGTCCATTTTCCACCTTGTGCAATGTCTAAAGTAGAAGGGGGAGCTGCTGTCCTGTCCATTTCCTTAACCACCTTCTTCTGAAAGCTGCAAAGGTCTTCTCCGTGGTAGCGTCCATTGCCAGCCACTAGATTTTCACTAGGTCGGCGAGATAATTAGTGTACAAGTTGCTTCTCAGAGTGTTGTTTACTGTAAGCTAAAAAAGGCTAAAAGTGATTGCGGGTGTACTGAATAGTAGTTTTAGGTGTATTCGCCTGAATACCGAATAGTTGTACATGTATTCAGCCAGAGACGAATATGGAGACGAATAGTTGCCTTTTTAATAAATACAGTTAAAAGGGCAGTTCACTCAAAAATGTTATTCAATTTATTGGATAGCCACATTCTTTAGTAACATCTATCACTTTACTCAATTCAAAGGGACTCATTTTCATTCAGAGCAGGAGTTGTAACCTATGTTTCAAAATTACAAGCACATCCCTGCTGCAAAATATCAAGTATAATTCTGACAAAACAGCGCTATCACAGCAATCATCTATGTCCTGAATTAGTATTCCAATAAAAAATGCCTAAATTGTTGCATTTGCCATCCAATTTTACTGTTATTGACTGTCACAGCCGACAGGTGTTTCGACCTCTCTGGTCGTCCTCAAGGCAACTTCTTTAGACAGTCCGTTTCCCTACTGATATTAATCGCCATAAGTTATTTCCATTATTAACTTCTGTGTCGTGTCACTTTACTACGTGAGATATCACTTGGTTTGTAATTCTATTTCCAAGTGATGTTACTCTTTCCCAAATAACGTAATGGTATGTTCAACGCATAGGTTTCTTCATCCAAATAGATCAATTGGTTCTATTCCAAATAGAAAGGTTATTCAGTCTGGTCTCCCAGGTAGTTCATCCTGTTATACTCTTAATTGGTCCCAATACCTGTACTTCTTAATTGCTTCAGTCCTCGGACTATATCTCGCATGGCTGCAGGCACACTTCCCACTGAGCCATCTTACTCATTTTATTACCTTGGTCTGCAGGCTGAATACCGTTCTTTGCTGCAGGCACACTATCTCCCGAGATACTTTACTCCAGGCTTGGAACTTCCTGGGATCTCCGCAGCAGTTATATTAATCCACTTAATTATAGTACTTCGATTGGGAATTGGAACCTGTAACTTTCAGATTACTGGCACAGGTCATCAGCAGATAGATCAATAAGCCCCTGAAGAAAATTCAATTTTCCAATAGTGAGTTTGTAAACCATTGTTCCAGCTGAATTGTTTTCCACTGCAAAATACAGGGGAGATCAAAGACATCTCATTGCATATTCAAAATATTGAGAGTTTTGCTTCAGCTCACACCTACCCAGTAAGTCACCAGATTAAAGTCTCTGTCCAGCACAAGAAGGGCTGAGACTTTTTTTTGCACTTTCAAACCTCTGGCCTGCCTATACTCAATTAAACAAGTGACAAAAGCATTAGTGAGTGAATGATTCCAGGCACTGCAGTCAAAGCAGTTCTTAATGTAGTTTGTAGGGGACACTATTCAGCTTCGAGTGAAAATTAATTAAACATTTGGCCAAAGTCGAATATCTAATTTTCAGCCGGAATTGAGCCGAATACCTACTCAAAGTTGAATTTCAGTACACCCCTAAAAGTGGTAGATCCATTTTTAGATGTTAAAAGTGCTCGTCCGATTTGTGTATGGGTGCAGATGTCTTCAGAGTCTGTTCGGAAGACACATTACTTAATCTTTTCAAAATGAACAAATGCAAGAAACTTTTTTGATTACACGTGCACGGCCTCATGATATGATATGATAGGTTGTTTATACCACGCTTAATACCCAGAGGTTTCTAAGCGTGGACCCGGTAGCGAACCTGTGTTGTCTTGCTTACAAGGAAAGCAAGTTGCCCCTGAGCTATCCTCCCAAGACATCTTCTACAACCAATCTTGTTCTTACAACCATGACTTAAGATCATAATTTGTTGCAGTGCACTGGAAATAAGGACACTGTTAACTTAGTCTCTTTAATTAACTTGTAAGCAGTCAAATGAATGTTCTTCTTTTACCCGAGTTTCCATACTTTTGGTTACAACAGTACACATTGCTTCATTTTTTCATTAAATGAACGGAAATACTCAAGTTTAACGTCATTTTAACACATCCTAAGAACACAAAACCGAATCCAACATTATTTCCACAGAACGAACAAATGGAGCAAAATGAGAGGGTGTGGCAAAGTACCCTACCTGACCTTGCGGGAGGGTGGTAGATTAGATCATTGAGCCGGGTGCCGTCACATGCTGCATGATGCTGGACCTGGAACCAGTTATACGGGAATTCAGCTTTAGTGTTGCTACCCACCTGCAGCATCCTGTTTTCATGTCAGTGGGAAATGACTAGCAAACTGTGAGATAGGGTCTGGTGATGCAGATCCCAGTGGAGCTTCCTCTGGAGGTGCACTGGGCACCTGGAAGAAAGTCTCTGGTAATGGTTTATGCACATAATAAGAGGTTGGGAGGTGGCCTAACGGTGCCAGCAGCTCCTGTGCTCTCAGCTCCTTTTGTGGTGGTGTGGGAATCCAATCCAAAATGGTGGTACAAGAATTTATCAGATTGCACTGTGAAACCACAGAGGAAAGAGGTGGTCCCGAACTGAGACAGGAAGAAAAGTCCATGAACACACACACACAGAGGAATGTCATTCAGGGGTCGCCAGAGGTCGCAAGAGCGACCTCTACTGATTGGCCAGCAACCTCTGCCAATCTCTTGTAACTTCAGTGACGGGGCGTGGCCACAGCCACCAAGTGGTGCCGCGTGCTGGGTTCCTCCATTTTGTGAGCAGTCAGGCAGCAGCACGCAAGGTTTGGTGCGGCGCTCCTCCTGTGCTGAAGCAACAAACAGGGAAAGTGGTAGTAAAAAAGTGATTCATTTGTTTGCCTCTGAGGTTGTGACGAGTTGGGGACGGATAGAAGGATAATGCGGCAGCCTTTCTGCGGCACAGACCAGTGATGAACTCACCTGCGGCAGGCCCAGGCTGAGGTCGGTGTGTGCTGTGCATCATCACCAAGTCGCCTCCGGTCGCGGTGCCGCCAACCAGTGGCACCGCAGCCGCAAAGGACTGTGCAGAAATGGCAAGCCTCTGATAAATACGGCAATTGTGCAAAACATTTGCGCTATCGTGTTGCTATGGTAGAAAGTCCGGTCGCCTTCCTTCTTGATTTAATAAAAATCTGTCCATTAGAAGGTTAAGTTCCAACTCTAGTCGTAACCATGAGGTACTCGGAGTCTTGATTTTTCATACTCTGGTTTGATCGATCAAGCATCGAAAGAATACATGCTATAGAATTTGTCATATGGGCTTAAACTGATGTTATCTAATAAAAATAAGAAAAATGGGAATCTGGTCTTCCCCATCGAGTGTGAATGCTTTAGATACAAGGTCAATATTAAGATGCACACATAGCAGCATTTCAAAACGTGTGTTCTGCGATTCAAATAAAGCAGTTAAATATCGTTGTGTTCTTCCAGGATGTGAAAAAAGGCTCTGTTTTGAAAGCGCTCATGCTTAACGGCACTTACCAGCAGAGTATTGTTAGAAATCCGCCCAGGCGAGTTGTTTTAGAACTACACACACCGTGTGTGCCTCACAAACTCCCTGCGGTCTGGGGATAATGATAAAGCATGACAATGTGCAGAACTGGGAGGGCCTCCCCCCTGCCCCCACCAGTCCCCCCCTGCCCCCACCGGTCCCCCGTTATGTGTGCGAGTGCCCCACTGGTCCTCCATTATGTGTGTGAGTGCCCCCCTGCCCCCACCGGTCCCCCGTTATGTGTGTGAGTGCCCCCTGCCCCCACTGGCCCCTCGTTATGTGTGTGAGTGTCCCCTGGCCCCTTTGGTCCCCGTTATGTGTGTGAGTGCCCCCCTGCCCCCTCTGGTCCCCTACTATGTGTGTGAGTGCCCCCCTGGCCTCTCTGGTCCCCAATATGTGTGTGTGTGCCCCCCTGCCCCCTCTGGTCCCCTGCTATGTGTGTGAGGGCCCCCCTGCACCCACTGGTCTCCCTTTGTGTGCCCCCTGCCCCCACTGGTCCCCTGTTATGTGTGTGAGTGCCCCTGCCCCCTCTGGTCCCCGTTATGTGTGTGAGTGCCCTCCTGCCCCCACTGGCCCCTGTTATGTGTGTGAGTGTCCCCTACCCCCACTGCTCCTGTTATGTGTGTGAGTGCCCCCTGTCCCCTCTGGACCCCTGTTATTTGTGTGAGTGCACCCTGACCCCACTGGTCGTCTGTTACGTGTGTGAGTGCCCACCTGCCCCCACTGGTCCCCGGTTATGTGTGTGAGTGCCCCCCTGCCCCCACTAGTCCCCGCTATGTTTATGAGTGCCCCCCTGCCCCCTTTGGTCCCCTGCTATGTGTGTGAGGGCCCCCCTGTCCCCACTGGTCTCCAGTTATGTGTGTGCATGCCCCCTGCCCCACTGGTCCCCTGTTATGTGTGTGAGCGCCCCCTGACCCCACTGGTCGCCTGTTATGTGTGTGAGTGCCGCCCTGCCTCCTCTGGTCCCCGCTATTTGTGTGAGTGCCGCCTGCCCCCACCAGTCCCCTGTTATGTGTGTGAGTGCCACCCTGGCCCCCGTTATGTGTGTGAGTGCCCCTCTGCCCCCACAGGTTCCCTGTTATGTGTGTGAGTGCCCCTGTGCGCTCTCTGGTCCCCGTTATGTGTATGAGTGCCCCCCCACCCCCTCAGGTCCATGTTATGTGTGTGAGTGCCGCCCTGCGCCCTCTGGTCCCCTGTTATGTGTGTAAGTGCCCCCCCAACCCCCACTGTTCCTCTGTTATGTGTGTGAGTGCCCTCCTTCCCCCACTGGTCCCCTGTTATGTGTGTGAGTGCCCCCTGGCCCCCGTTATGTGTGTGAGTGCCCCCTGCCCCCACTGGTCCCCCGTTATATGTGTGAGTGCCCAATTCCCCCACTGGCAGTCTTCCCCCAGGCCATGGCCCAATGCAAGTTTGATTAGGGAGAGCGTGCCAGGCTGGCATATCCTTGCTTCCTGATGAAACCTATACTGGCCAGCGCTCAGGCTCAGACTGGCCTATAGGGCAATGCCAGAACCAAAAAAAACGCAAAATGCTGGTGTGGGGCAGTTTTTTTTGGGTCAAATTGAGCCACTTTTTTGGCCCATCTGTGCCAGTTTCATAAGTTACTGCACCATGCGGCTAGTCGTTTTGACAAGGGTTACTGAATAAATATTCTTTAAAATGCACAATTTGATTCACATTTTATCAACCCTCCAACCCCATGGGTAATACTCAATCCGCCACAAAGGGAATGACTTTCCATTTGCAACTGTGGGCTACTTTTTCGTTGGAGCCTGAGACAATGTTATGCCCCACTCTGACCCTGCCAGTGCTGCACTTATATAAGGGGCCAGCAGGCACTTTGCTGTCCCCCCACCAAGAACCCTGGAGCAGCACAAAGTAACAGGGAGCGGAGAGCCACCAGATGATGGCATTGACATGCCATGTTCCTGCCCTGGCTGCTGGCTCAGACTGGTGTATAAAGCGATAGGGCATCACCCCAGGACTACAGAGTCACCTGGTGTGGGCCAGATTTATGGTTAAAGTATGCCAGATTTTGCCCAAAGTGGGCCCATTTCCCAATTTTCGTCAGTGTGTAGTTAGTCATTTTGACCATGGCTACGAAACAAATATTCTTAAAAATGCACAATTTGACAATGTACCAAAATACTCACCCGTGGTTTCTACTTAAACATGTCACACAACGGAACAAACTGCCATTTGTTAATGTGGCCACTTTTTCTGTGGTGCCCAAGTCAATTTAATGCCTCTGTCTGACCCTGCTTGGGTGCCTAAAATTCTGCCCACAGAAAGGGGCTGCTTCTGCTCGCCTATTCTCCGGCTGGCTTGCTGACGCCCCAACAGAAAGAATTACAAAAGACCTCCAAGCTAGTGGCATGGTCTGTTGGCAGCCAAAATAACACAAGAAGAAGTATTACACCAGAAGCCTCACAAGAGTACAAGGAGGAATATAGAGTCTTGATCTCTGTTTCTGGATGTGAGTATAATACCTACCCATCCTTCAAATGTGTGATGGACACGGCAGGTTTGCACGCAGAGTACTCCAAGTACTCCCTTTTTCAGATTTTGGATAAGGATGCAGCACTGCCAAAGCAGAAGCACTGCATAAGTGGAATAACAGGTTTCAATGGGTGTCCAGCCAAAGGATTGAAAAAAAAGGATCGAATGCCCTTTTTTTCGAAACCAAAAGGACCGAAAAAAAAAGGGTGGAATGCTTATTTATTTATTTATTTATATATATTTTAGTTTAGTGTGCAAAAAAAAGTTTTTTAAAAAAAGAAAAGGGGGTTTTGGGGGTGGAAGGTTGGGGGCGGACCCCCCCATAAAAAAACAAAACAAACAAACAACAAAAAAAAAAATCGACCCTTTTTTTCGGTCCTTTTGGTGTCGAAAAAAGGCATTTGAACCTTTTGTTTTAGATCCTATCACCTATAAACATTTCAATGTTGGTAATCAGGTTTTGTAACACACCAAACTTATGCAGACCTTGTATGGCAGGATGTGTACCTGAAACAAACAAATTATACTTGTTTTGAAAGTGTGAAAGTGCAGAGGTAGTAATGTATAGAAACAAGAACCTGAAAAAAAAAATCCTCTTGAGTTATGCAAGCACTTTGAAGAGATACAGGAAGATGATAAGTTAGCAGTATTTGCCAATGCACTAATCAAACCCATTTTAAACTTAACTCTAGGTTCTGAAGGAGATGTAAATCTGAGATGTCTGGCAGTTTTGTGCAGGAGTAATGAAGTCCACGAAACAACTGCAAACAGTACAACACAAACTAAAGGCAACTTGTCGAATCAGAAGAAAATGGCGTAAGTGCCAAAATCATTGAAGACTGTGGATGCCACCGACTAGAAGAATACATGTTCTCTGGTGAAATATTCTCCCTATCCCCTTTTATCCTGGCTTTCCTCTATCTTCATACCCGCCTATCTGCTCCTGTGCCCCCAGAATGTGATTTTGCTCTGTAGTCCTGTTGAAATAACAGGGCGGATCCACATAAAGAGGGGATTTGGGTTCATACACTTCCCATGGCAACATGGGCCTTGACACACTGCTACATATGATGATCCATTCTTATATGAAATGTCACAATACAGTGATATTGTAATTTTTATTAGTGTACTGAGGGATAAGGCTTTATGATGTCACTTCCTTTGATGTCAGTTGGGGGTGTGGTGAACTGACATCACTTCCTGTGATGTCACATGGAGCAGGGTCAAATGACATCACTTCCTGTGATGTCACTCTTGGGGTGTGGCATTGTGATGTCACTTCCACTACCCCAGGCATTTTGGTGAAATGACGTCCCTACGCGTGCACGCGCTCGAGCGCGCGCGCGCGCACACACACACACACACACACACACACACACACACACACACACACACACACACACACACACACACACTTACTTATTAGGCTAAAGGAGATGGGTAAGGCAGTGGCAAGGCCTGTTAAGCTGGAAAAGAACTGCCCAGGTAGCGAGATCTACAACCCTCAATTACAATGCCAAACTGCTTACAGAATATGGATAGAATCCTCCCTAAGGGCGGGCCACACAGCGGAAAAGAATAGAGAGGCATTTGGGAGTTTGGAGAAGTATCTCCTTTGTTGAAGGCTGAAGAAGAGACCAGTTTGATCAGGAGTCAGAAAGCTGGATAGGACATCCAAGAGGCTGGATAGAAGACCCAGGTGGCTGGAGAGAAGACCCAGGTGGTTGGGGAGAGAGGAAGACACGAGACTGAGTAGAGACCCAGGAGCACTAGGAGAGTAGGGGACAACAGTCTGAAGAAGTGACTCTGGGGGTTGCAGTGGTAAGGAGACAAGGGGCTGGAAGGCAGGCCCCAGAGTTTGGGGAGAGAATGAAACAGGAGGCTTGACAAGAGACCCAGGAAGCAGGGAAGAGTAGGAGACAGAACGTTCGCACCTGTTACAGATGTTACTGGGGCGAGGAGGTGGTGAATAATAAGGTGGTGATTAAGAGAGGAGTGTGTCTGGCAAGGGAAGGAAGGGAGGAATAGAGGAGGATAATTTGCATGCATCAGAGGGAGGAGGGAAAGGGAGGAGGGTGTAAAAGGAGGAGTGGTGGATATGAGAACAATTAGAAGGAGCAGAAAGGAGGTGTTAAGAGAAGAAATAACAGGAGTAGGAGGGAGACAGAGGGTGAGACGAAAAGAGAAGAGAAGAAGAGGAAGATCACATGGTGATTAGAGAAGGATAATGTGGAGACTGAGAATAAAAGGCAGACGGAAGCTAGCAGCAGAAAGGAGAGAGTAGTCAGACTCTGATGGAGTTTAGATGGTAGTGTGCAGCAAGGCAAACCCTTAGTCTGGTGAAGCATTGCGTGGTTGCATGTCAAGTATGATGGCAGAGAAGACAGAGAGGAAGAGGTGATTGGAACCAGAGGAGGTCCCCTAGGTCCGAATTCATGACAAAATGGTGAGGAGGCGAGAGATAGGGTTGGTGTGCTTTAGAACTGGGACCACGAGAGAGGGAGGGGGTGAGAGCCCAAGTGAAAAATCCATAGACACCCAAGTGTGGCTTCCTCTTTCATATGACCCAGGGCCAGCTTTAACATAACATAATTACAGAACTAACCAACAGACTCTACTACGGGCGTAAGGCCTGGGCGGAGGGCTCCCCACTGTACTCTAGCTACACAAGAACCTTACCAAGACTATTGCAAGTATCAGAGAGTCATATTTTGTTTATGGATAGACACGGATAGTAAGTAACCATAACTAATGGTCAGAAGAATTGTGAGAGACAATGTATTTGGAGCTCTTTATGATTTCTTTTGATCATCCTGCACTTGACCTCCACGTCCTTTGTTGTTCTAAGCCATCAGGTGGGACCAGGACTCTTAATGAGAACTGAAAGAACCTTTGACTTGTGACCTTTGAACCTAATGAGAGACACTGATCCTAAAGTTGAGGGAATTAGTTTGATTTTCCTCTTTAGGATAGTCTAAACAAGAGGTGTTTGTAAATATATTTCACACCTGGTGTATTTTTGGTACGTGTATGCTTTGTGGCAAGGTTTACATCAATAAAATCTAATTTAAACTCACTTCTGATATATATGAAGTGCCTCCAGTCTGAGGAATCCTTTGTAAACTAAAGTTCATCTCACCAGGAGCAGCATAATTCAGCCTTGTGTGACACCCTCCATTCTCCTTAATAGGAATTCACTGGCAGTCGTGATGCTCTGTTAAGTTATGTTAGCGGTAACTCATAGAGCGCACTGACACCCAAGGCTATCCTGGAGCTAGAAATAAAGAAACCAGCGGGAGGAACTGCAGAGGGAAAAATACAAATTATTTAGGGAAAAGGAAAGTCTTCAGTGCTTTCCAGAATTTGTTACGATCCTCTCAACCCCAGGGCTGAGGGAGGGGTATTCCACAGAGAGGGGGCTGAGGCTGAAAACTTTTGCCACCCACCAACATTTTCTTAATTCTTGGAACAACAAGAAGGCCTACATTTGCTGAGCCAAGAACACTATCTGAAATATAGGGGATAATCTCATGAAGATAAGAAGCGCCCTGATTATGCAAGGCTCTATGGATCAAGCAGAGAGCTTTACATTTAATCCTGCTTTCAACAGGGGGCCAATGGAGCTGGTGCAGGATGGGAGAGATGTGTGCACATATAGGCAGACCGCCAACTAGCCGAGCAGCAGACATTTTGAGATTTTGAAGTCTCTTAAGGTAGTATTTGGGCTGAGCCAATAAAGTGGTGTTACAGTAATCGAGAATTCCCAGGACAGCGGAAGCAACCAATGGGCCCCTTATGGAGTATGGTAAAAGGGGTATCACCTTTTTTTACGATTTCAAGTTTGAAATAGCCAGCACTAAATCTGGTGATGGAGGCAGCTATAGGTGACTGAAGGGGGCGAGGTATCCTGGGAGAGAGGGTGTTTCTTTATAAATCATTCTAGGATCACTGTCAGCTGTTTTTTTTAATTGGAGGTTTCCTAATATTTCCCCTAGTTAGCACAAATAGCTGAGCATATCGAGGGAGCCTGAAGAATGGTAAGAAGATTTGGTAATGGGGAATGTTCCTCTGAGAAAATTTTTGAAATGGGTTAAAATGATGCATTTTACAGAACAATTTGTGAGACAAACTGTGCAATGCACCATAAAATGTACAGTCAGTTCTCTAACATATGAAACAAATCCAATAGATTGATGCCAGGTTACCAACAGTACACAAGAGCATTGTGAAACCTATTCATGTTGCTATGCCCAAAATATATGCACATTGAGACTGTAAAACACTTTCATGATGGTGCCCAGAATATATGTCAGTATTACTACTGTTAAGCAAATGTTAATGACATATGTGTATACAATACATGCCAGCATTGCCATGTAAGACAAGTTTGTTTTCATGCTACCTGTTCCCAAATATATAATTGCACTGCCACTTTCATTATGGCTCTCACAGTAAATGCCACCACTGCCACCATTCAGCACATATTGTCTGGGTTCACAATAAATGCCTATATTTGGCTCCGTAAAACATATTCTTTTGCTTTCTGTGCCCAAATATAGGCAGTGTTGCTACTGTAAAACATTTTCAAGATGATGCCCCAACACATGCCAGCATTGCCACTGTTAAGCACATATTCATGATGCCATTGTCCATGATATATACCAATATTGCCCCAGTCAGAAAAATTCTTGAAATTGCTCACAATAGATGCCAGCACACCCACTATAAAGCACATGAGCATGAGGCTTGTGTCCACAATTTACACTAGCACACCCCGTAAAATGCATTTTCATGTTGTGTGTGCTAAAATATATTCCAGTATTGCCATTGTTAAAACTTTGATTATGACCCCCATAATATATGCTAGCATGGTCAGTGTAACTTACATGCTCATGATGCTTCGGCCCACTATGAATACCAGTGTAGCCTTTAAAATATTTGTTCATGCTGGCTGTGCCAAAATATATGACAATCCAGTTTTTCCACTGAAAAATAGTTTCATGATAGTGCTCATGATATAGGGCAGCACGCCACAAAAAAATACATGCTGCCACCATTGGCATGAAGTACCCCTGCTTCACCAAACAAACACAAACAGACACATGCACAGACTCAGTGGCATGTGTTACACTCAAACCAACACACACTCATTTCTGAGGCAGTCACACATACATTTACAGAGGCTCTCATTTACAAAAGTGCACACTCATTCAAACTCTTTTGCACGCACACACACACATACACACACACACAAACACACACACAAACACCCACAAGAGATAACATTCCAAGCATTCACAAATGCAAATACTTTTTTTAAATCAAAAAAGTTCCTTTCTATACAGTGACTTTGTATTCACACTTCTCTGCAGTGTGGTGCTCCATTGGTTTCAAGAAGGCACAGGCAGGCACTTTTGTGGAACCCATGTTAGGCCCAGAGTGGGGCTGCAAGGCAATCTTAGCGCCTGTGTGCTTCTGCTAATTTCACTTCTGCCTCCAGCAAGAAAGTCGGAAGATGTTATCTATTGTTTCAGGTGGTCATACTGGGATGAGAAGGAAGAGCTGAAGGGCCAGGAGCCTTGTCTCCTTGCGGTCAGGCTCTGCCACTGACTGGCTGCCTCTAGTTGTGCACATACGAAGGCCATTCCCTCATACTCTGCTCCTAGCCTGGCTTGGTAGTAGGCAGTGGCCTGAAATGTACACTTTTGGTTGTGATGGAGTTATTTCCTGCCTTCATATATCAGTCGCTATGGGAAGGCATGAACCTGTTAGAAGTCTCTCTCCTTGTTTTTGTTTTCAGTAAAGACCTTCCTGATTAGTGTAGCTGGTGTTTGGTGTAGTGTGCACCCACATTGTGTTCCTTCATTTCAAGGGTAAACGGATAAACATCCCCAGTGGGATGTTAGGTGAGCAAACCACACAGGGGTGTCAATTCTGTGTGTGACTGTGCCTTGGCTGTTCAGGCGATATAGTCCAGGACTGGGACATGAAGTGGAAAACAGGGCAGGGCAACTGGAAACAAGCACAACCTGGACAAGGTGCAACAGCAAGAAACAATACAATCAAAAACAGCATAAGAACCACTGGATCAAGTAGCAACTATGTGTCTTTTCTTTCTATTAATAAAAGGAAAAACACATGCTAAGCATGAACCAGCCATGATCACAGGGTGTAACGTGCATCAATAAATATTAGAACATGGCTGGAACCTGCCTTTCCCTCTCCTGAGACTACAATCCCAGCCGCAAATGCATTTGCATCCTTACTGTTAAGGGTACTCCCTGCATATTTAGGGGCACACAGCTGAAGAATAAAAGAGGCAGTTTTGGCAAGATTATGATTGTAGGGTTCCAGTAAATACACAGGCCGTCCTGATGAAAAGTGGTGTTTCGATGGAAGCAACGCAGAGCAACAGAGGTCCGAATCTCGGATCCGCTTAGAAACCGAACTAGGGTATTAAGCGTGTTATAAAAAAGCAATTAAATATATAAATAAAATAAAATGAACTCCCAGCGAATACAAGTTTCACTTCCTTGGAGAATCTGTGCACAGTCTGAACAGAACCCCGTTAGGTCTCACTCTTTCCTCAATAATGGGAACTCTCTCAGTAAGAAAGGACACATGAATTGTCCCTTGGATATCATTAGTTTCAATTTCCCCCTTTTCTTTCAGATGAGCAGGAGGATTCTCCCACAGTAGGGCCAAACCCCAAAGGAAGAACCTTACTTTCTCTTACAGAAACAGAATATGCAGGCGACGGGAGCTTGGATCCTAGGCTGGGTCCCCTGTGTCGTGGCAGCTCTAGGGCACACCAGCCTGGCATTACAAATCGGTATCTGAGTGTTAGAAAAGTCAGATTTCTGGAGGTGAAAAGGTGCCCCAGGATACTATGGGATCTATCCCACATACAGTATAGTAGGGTATTTATCTTGCGTGGGTGGGCCCTGGGCCATAGCCCATCGCAGCAGACTTCAGTCCTGTGTGCTTGAATTGTATTCACATTCTTTATGAAAGGTACGCACTGGACAGTCTCTATGCCCGTCAATAGCTGTAGTTTCTAACACATGCATGTAGGAGGCAGAGAGTGGAGTGGGGATCATCGCCCTGGTGCACCCAGTAGGCAGCTGAGCCTTAGGTCAGCTATCCGAGAAGCAATACATGAGTCCTGAGATCAATAAAGGAAGTATTCATTTTAGGTGCATTTTCATCCTGGCACACCCAACACACCTACAGAGATGTGCGCATGGGAAGAAGAGGCGCCCAACACCTGCTGACCACATCTGTGAGCGCCCCCACCTTCAGCTTAAGAGTGTGAGGAGCTCACGTAATGTTATGCCATGTTATTTCACGCTGTAACGTTTTCCGGAGTGCTCGTGTACCCTAAGGTTTCTTGGCATGAACTGGGGATAACAGAAGGGAAAGCCCAAGTGAGTAGATAGGTTTTTACTTTGCATCTAAAAGAGAAAGGATCTTGCGTAGTATGCAGATCAAGTGGGACAGAGTTCAAAGATCGTGAAGCCAGGACAGAAAAGAAAGAAGCTTAATATTTTTGACATTTAATAAGAAGGTACTGTAAGTTAGAAGTCTGAGCATGAGCAGAGAGCGCGGGGTGGGGGATATGGTGAGAGTTTTGCCAACAGAAAAGGGGGGCCTTGCTGAAACCTGCTGCATGAGCTACACAAAGAGACAAGAATAGAACCCCCAAGCAGACAGGCAACCAGTGAAGGAGCTCCAAAACAGGGGAGCTGTGCTCAGATTTCCCACATGTTGCACTATTTGCTGGTGCTTCACTAGGTATTTGGGGCATTCGGTATAGATATAGCCATGGACAGTTCCTGGTCAATTATAACTCCTTAGATTTGTAACAGCAGTAACCAGAATAATTACTGTACCCATAGAGGTTGCCCAGTAGAGGTCGCTCCAGTTGTCAAATGATCCTCCCACCACTAATACTTGACAGTTTTGTCTGAACACTGACGGTAGACACTGACAGCTTCTGGCCGCACTGCTTGTTATTTGATCCCATGTACGGCACTTGTCCTTCCTCCCCCTTCCCTCTCCCCCTGCACTTGCACAATCTCAATGTCACTTGACCTAGTAAGATCGTTTGTCTCTGTCCTCCCTCTGCCCCCCCATTGCCTTGTCACGCCTTGAAACACTTGTATATAGGCGCATTATAAATGCCATATCATATCATCATATCATATCTTATATCATATATCACATCATATCATATCATATCATATCATATATCATAGGCAAAGACAAAAGGAAGAGGCTGCATTATCTCTGGCACCATCCGGCTGTAGAAGACGATGCGTCTCCTCTGCATTTGAAAAAAACGGAAACCTTGTGAGTGGATGACAATAGCCAATGGCTGAATGTAGATATTAAAGAGGAGAGACAATAGGGAGGAACCCGGAGGAACCCCATATGTAGAGGCGTGTGGCTGGAATACAAAATGTGGTATAGTGGTCCCTTGGGATCTGTTGGTTAAGCAGGATTGAAACCAAGGCAGCGCCTTGATCCTGATCACTGCCTTGAGAATCTGCTGGTTGATGGTATTGAAAGCTGTTGAGAGATCTAAAAGTTTCTGTGCTGCTGTTTCTCCACCATCATTCACCAGACATAGGTTGTCCAGCACATAAACAAGGACAGATTTTGCTTCCCGGTTACGGCAGAAAATTGCCTGTTGTGTATCCAGGATACCAGCTGATGCCACACACATCAGTCAGGGACGTCATTTAGGGGTCGCCAGAGGTCGCAAGAGCGACCGCTGCCGATTGGCCAGCGACCCCTGACAATCTCTTGTGACCTCTGGCGTCCATCCAATCAGACGAGGGGGCGTGGCCACAGCTATCTTGCTGTGCTGCGTGCTTGCCGGTCTTCCATTTTGCATGTGGTTTCTGTTTGTTTTGCATGATGCAAGACATGCGCAACGTGCCTCCTGAGCTCCAGGTCCTCCAGCAAGGCTTAGGCCCGGTGAGTACACAGTGAGACTTGAAGGTGGGGGGTGGGTTTCGAGCGTGGGGGTTGTTGCGGGGTGTGTGTGGTCAGTGTTACTGATGGTGCCCAGCCCTCTCCTGCGACCGTGGCACGCCACAGGCCCAGGCTGAGGTTGGGTCGTCGGCTGTGTGTGAATACACATTTTAAAAAACTACGTAGTTCTGGTCGCAAGATTCAAAGGCTCCACGAAATGATTTAAACTAAGAATTCTCCTGTTTACAGACAGAGGCACAGGCTGTGAAATTTAGAACTTGAGGGCTTCGGGGCACAACTTCAGGCAGGTGATAAAGGTGCTGGTAGCTGCGTCAATTGGGTCATGGCACGTTGCCGTATGCGGTTATCAGACTGTTTTAGAGAAGTGCACATGTAGTACGGACAGACCGGCAATGCCTGTAAGCTTAGCATTTCCCCCACAATAGTTGCCGGCCGGACGGGCAAGCTGTTCTTACTCGAGAAGAAGGTAGCTGAAATAAATGCACATGGTCCAGGCCATTAACGGCCGGTATTGCAGGAGGAGCACGGTATAACCCTGTAGCAGGCATTTATGAAAAGCACAGCATGTTGTGGGTTATTGTAGGTGAAATAAGATGTATTTGTGACATGTAATGAGCTGGTTGCTGTTGGGGCCACATGGCCTGAAGGGGCCTGACCTCATCTTATTGTGGAAGGTAAGCAGGGTTGGGCCTGGCTGTCCTGGTTAGTGCTTGGATGGTAAATTGAATGCCACGTGCTGAGTTATTGCCGTACAAGCCGTAGGTTTATGGATGTGGAGGTGGGTGTTAGAAGTGAGGAGTAAAGAGTAATGCGTAGTGGTATTATATTGCTTTTTGCATTATTGTATAAATAATGAAACAGCAGATACATAGCGCCAATGAGTAGCAAAGTGCTTTGCAGTGTTCATTTTAAAGTAACCAGATTACCCTGTAGTTTATTGTATATGTTCATGCAGGGGACAAAAGTGAAAATGGCTTGAAAGTTGCATTGCACCCTTGATTGTAACAGCATGAGGGAACAGCATGCTTGCACAGCATGCTTGCACATCATGCTGCTTGATGGTAACAGTTCTAGCATCTGAGGATTGCAGATGTTCGATGCTGGGTTCAGGCGAACTTTTAGGAGCAGCTTTAAAAGGAGCGGGAGCCCCGCTCCTTTAAAAGCTGCTCCTAAAAGTTCGCCTGAACCCAACAACAATTTGACAAAGGGGAGGTAATTGGTGTGCCCCGGGGTAATTAGAAACACTCTTTTAACAGGAGTTGGGGGAGTGCTCGTTGCTGTGATCACTTATTGTAGGAGACTTTCTGGTAAGATTGCTCAGCATGATGAGTGCACGCGGTTGTGAGCTGACAAGGTTGGGCACAAGACCTGCTTTAATGGATGTCCTCTTAGGCAGGCACTGACTTAGGTGCACGGGACCCTTAGCAATGGGAGCGGAGCGTCCGTTTACATTAAATAAAGAAATAATAATACACATTTTTAAAAACAACGGAATTCTGGTCTCAAAGGCTCCACGAAATGATTTAATCTAAGAATACTCCTGTTTACAGACAGAGGCACAGGCTGTGCAATTTAGAACTTGTGGGCTTCGGGGCACAACTTCAGTCAGGTGATAAAGGTGCTGGTAGCGTCAGCAATTGGCCTATGGCACGTTGCTGGTATCAGACCATTTTGAGAAGTTCACATGTCGTACGGACAGACCGGCAATGCCTGTAAGCGTAGCATTTCCCCCACAATATTCTGTTATTTGATATTTGTATAGCGCCCACTGCCATGTATGGCTTCAATGCACGGTAGGGAATTCGACTGCAGCGCCACTGTGCTGCCGCAGGTCCTGGGCCACTGGCAGAGGCTTAACGGAAGGAGGGAAGTCTAAATCCGTATTGTACGAAGCGTGTAGGTACTTGAGCGAGAGAGGACAGAAAGCAGGTTTTTCCAGGGGTGAAAAGGATATAACAGGGGTTAATATGGGACAGATGTGTCTAGGAGCTCAAGTGAACCTTGGTGGTTATTGTAAAGCTAAACACACATTCGGGGCATGGGGACTGGGTTATGGTGGACTGTCTTCGAGTATAGGATACTTTGAAACTGTTGGCTGGTTTACATGATGGGACGTACACCGTCAGTGTTTGGGTTCAGAGGTTAAGGTTTCCAAACTGTTGTTATGCTGAGCTCCCCCACTTTTCAGTAAGAATAGTGTTGGTGAGCTGCCCCAAATTGCTCTATGTAGTCCCCCCACCCCTCTGATGCCCTGTGTTCTCCCTTCAGCATTTCATGTGTTTCTTACCCCCTTCAGGCTTCTGGCTGTTTGTGCAGGAGTAATGAAGTCCATGCAACAACTGCAAACAGTACAAGACAACACTGTCGAATCAGAAGAAAATGGGGTAAGTGCCAAAATCATTAAAGACTGTGGATGCCTTTGACTAAAAGAATACATGTTCTCTATTGAAATATTCTCCCCCCTCCCCTTTTATCCTGGCTTTCCCCTATCCCCATACCCGCCTATCTGCCCCTGTCCCGAATGTGATTTTGCTCTGTAGTCCTGTTGAAACGACAGGGCAGATCCACATAAAGAGGGGATTTGGGTTCATACACTTCCCATGGCAACATGGACCTTGACACACTGCTACATATGATGACCCATTCTTGTACGAAATGTCACAATACAGTGATATCGTAATGATATTTTTCTTAGTGTATCGAGGGATAATGCTTTCGGATGCCACTTCCTGTGATGTCACGCGGGGGTGTGGTGAAATGACATCACTTCATGTGATGTCACACAAGGGCGTGGTCCAATGACATCACTTCCTGTTATGTCACTCTTGGGGGCATGGTGTTGTGATGTCACTTCCGCTACCCCTGGCATTTTGGTAAAATGACGTCCCTGACATCAGCGCAGTTGCGCGGTAGCAGCCTGTTCTACTACATTTGGCATGAGAGGCAATAGGGAAATAGAGCGTAGATTGTTAGGATTATTTGGTTTCCAATGAAGAATGTGTAAGTGGGGATCACCCTCTCCAGTTTAAAGACAAAAGGTACCAAACAGGAAGAAGTGAAGTGCTCACTATAGTGGCGTAGTTTGGAAGAAAAAGATCCAGATGAGTTTTAAGAACTGCAACCAGGCGCGCATTCAAATATGTCACATTTAATTCTGATGGCAAGAGTAGCTACTTTAGAGGCAGAAGTAGGGCTAACTTGAAGAATGAGAGGCTGATAAGGCTCAGGAGCAGATCCCCCAGTTTGCACAGGCGTCCCTTGGTCTGTCATGCACAGCACTCTATTTCAGGTAATGGAAAGGTTAGCACTCTATTTCAGGAGTACTGTGAATCATAGAAAAATCACCTAGTGCCTCATCTGAGACTCTGTCCAAGATGAAGACCATGGATGCATTTATTTTTAAGTTCCCCTCTCCCATGCCAAAATGTAGTACAGAGGCAGGAATCTGGGAAGAAAGTGTCAATAATGTTCATCCCTGTTACCTGTTTCTATACAGGCCACAGGGACTTTAAAGAGCTTTTCATTAGCAGAGTGGAGGACGAGGCACCATGCAGCAAAGGAAAATATGTGTAAAGAAAAATGTGCGCATGCGTGAGTGTTGTGTGAATGAAAGGGGCTGTTTAAATATTTAAATATGACCAGGAGTCATGTGTATGGGTGTGTGTGAGCGCGTGTGTGTGTGTACGTGTGTACGTGTGTGTAAATGAATGCAATGTTTGTGTGTATGCATGTGTGTGGTGAGCAGTGTGAGGTTCCTGGCGCATGCAAGGGAGGAAGAGAATTTGTGCAGGAGCCTTTAATGTGTGTTTTAATGTCAATCCTGGCCTATTTTCAGCCCTGACTGCATGACTGCTGACATTATTCCTGTGCTCCATCCTCCCACTGTCACACTTATTTATTCATTGTGTGGTGTTTTCTCAATTTCTGAAGAGCATCTATAGAAGTCCTCGGCAGTATGATAGCACCAGCAGAAGCTTGATTTCCATGCTGCTCTTTGTTCTTCTCATTGCTTCCAGCTCTCTAGCCAATCAGCAAGCTTGCAATGGAGGCTCTAACTGCAGGCTTAGGGTGCATTCCAAGATTCCCTTTCTGGTTTGTACACATTGGGCACTGGGCCAGGAGACAATACGTAGCTCTGTCACAGAAAGCCAAAGGTAACGCTTCCCTTCCCGCCCTGCACTTTAATAGCTATAATAGCGTTAGAGACCTTCACATTGGGATCTATTGTGTGCCAGATAGATTTCTCCCTCGTTACAGGCCCTCACTTTCGGCTCAGAACCACTAACCTGGGCAGTGGCCACGTGTCCCACGAAAGAGCTGATTGGGCCCAGAGCACAGCACAGGTACCACGCGTCTGTCTCGGCAGTAAGACAATGCAGAGCATCACAGGTTCGGACCCCGGTCCCACGCTTACGGACTGGTCTGGCATGAATCGTGATTGAAAAGCTCAATTTAAATGGTTTCTCTGGTGTGAGGTCTAATGCTGAATTTAAGCACACGTGTAAGGAAGAACATATTGGTGAAGGCTGCAGTCAGACTTACCTTAAGTACTAATTGGTGGTGTGTTAACGCGTGGGCTGGTCTGCCTGCTGCACTGCCCTGGGTTCAGTCTTCAGAAGTGTCTGCACAAAAGCAAAAACGCAAACCTCCAATCACAAAGCTGCACTCCTTTTGTGAAGTGATCACAGTTATTCTCCCCCCTTGAATTAGTGCACTTTTAAAGATCTATTCAATGTTCTTACAAAGTAAATTGGGGAAAACACTGCATTTTTCTCGTAATCTCGGTGTGGCCACCCAGGGGCGCTGGGAACAGGCTGACCTTCTTTGTAGTAGGATGCCCTGACCCGGGAGCTGAGCATTGTGGCATTATGAGCTCACCGCCTATTTCTGTTTCTGAATTATTGCTGCCCGTCGCCCCAACACTAGCACAGTAACATAAACAAAAGGTTTATGAGCGGAGATGAAAGGCACTGGTTATTAATTAGAATTTCTGCGAAAATCCTGCAGTGTATTTCAAGCGCGTGGGCACGGTGACAGCGCTGCAATTTGCTGGCTTAAGCCAGTGGGTTTTTGAAGGCATTTCCAGCTCTGGAGGCATGCCGCAGTAGACACAGTGGCATCAGCAAGAGCCTGGAAACCATTACATCCCCTTTCACGGGTCTCTTCTCCTCATACTATCGCTTTGGCCCTATTATTTACATTAATTTAAAATGACGCCCATTCCCCTACCAGGCGAATCCTGCATTGCAAACCATGCCCAGTGACAGTTCCCTGATTGGATGTACCTTTAGGTGTTGCTGTATGACCTATGACATCCGTTGTAGTTACCAGAGAGTTACAAACCCAAGACATGCAAATAACTGGTCCACAGAGTATGGAAACCTTAGGGCAACCCGCTAGAGACGTTATGAAGAATTCTGACTCACCGTCAGGGCCTCATAACAGGTTTGGCGGTAATGCAGTGATAAAACAATGGAATTATCGTCAAATTGAGTTACTGTTAACACCACTCCGTCTCGTGAGATTACGAGTGGTAATAAGGCAGTTGTTGTATCCACAAAGGAGTGATGTCCATACAAAGAAGTATAGGTAGTAATATGTGCATTAAAAGCTAAAAGACCCCAACACTAAACTGTGCTGAAAGGCTAATCAACTGTCATCTGGTAATTGGTTGCTGCGATGACATTCCATTTAGAACACTGAATGTCGTTGTGCTCACACCACACTCAATAATAAATGGAATTCATGGTGGTCGTGTTTTAATCACTCTCACAACCTCTGCACCCACACAGCTCATAAGAGTTGAACATTTTCTCTCATCTGAAACCTTTCAAATCCAGATGTTACAAATTAAAATTCAAATAAATCTTTCAAATCCTCCCAAAGGATTGGAGGCTCCCCAGGAGTTGCCAAACATTTGGGGGGTGGATCTAAATTCTGCATTACTAAAAACAATCCAAACAAGAACCAAGACAATTAAAAGAAGAACAAAGTTTGCTCTAAAGTCTGTGCAGGATCGAACTCCCATTGCACAAATTCAAAAATAGTCACTTAAAAGACAGTGCAGGATGGACCTCCCACTGCACTAAACTTGGATTGTATGAAGCACACTTCTAAACCATTGAGCCCAATGCATGCAGCACAACTTCCAACCAGTACGCGGTGCTGTCCTCCCATAGACCAGGACTGTAAACAAAACAGTGCCAACATCAATCATGAAGCAAGTCTTCTGTTTGCGTAAATCCCCATAAATGATAACATCCATTGGGGGGGGAAGCTAGTTTCTTCCCAAGTGATTAGAAATACTTGCAGCACCTCCCTGACGCCCAACGCTGGATTGGCCAAAGCGATGCCTCTTCAATATTTTCACGGCTAAAATGGTCATGATGAGCTTCATGAATGTACTTCAATATTTCCTTCCCCAATGTCACTGCAGCTCTGGGCACCACACCGCTAGATATCTGCACACCTTAGTCGCAGCCTTGGATTGCCCGCCTGACATAAAGTGACGTTGCCCTGGTGAGCAGTAGCTCGCTGTGATGAAGGATTATGGGTATCCTGAGCCCCGAATTGAGCCCCGATAGAAAAGATAACCCATACCGGGAAGCAGGTGTAAGTGGATCTAGATCACCTGGTCTAAGCCCCGCCCGCTTGGTGCCTTCCTGGTGGCTGCTCTTTTTCACCACTTAGCAAGCCCCACCTACCTGATACATTCCTGCTTGCCGCTCTTTTCCCTACTTAAGGAGCCCTCCAGCCTCTTTTCCATTGCAGCTGGGGAGCAGGTGTAAGTGGATCTAGGTCACCTGGTCTAAGCACCACCCACCTGGTATCTTCCTGGTTGCCGCTCTTTTTCACCACTTAGCAAGCCCTGCCCACCTGGTGCCTTTCTGCTTGCCGCTCTTTTCTCTACTTAAGGAGCCCTCCAGCCTCTTTTCCTTTGCAGCTGGGGAGCAGGTGTAAGTGGATCTAGTCACCTGGCCTAAGCCCCGCCCACCTGATATCTTCCTGGTTGCCGCTCTTTTTCACCACTTAACAAGCCCCGCCCACACTCTTTTCCCTACTTAAGGAGCCCTCCAGCCTTTTTTCCTTTGCAGCTGGGGAGCAGGTGTAAGTGGATCTAGGTCACCTGGCCTAAGCCCTGCCCACCTGGTGCTTCCTGGTTGCCGCTCTTTTTCACCACTTAGCAAGCCCCGCCCACCTGGTGCCTTCCTGTTTGCCGCTCTTTTTCACCACTTAGCAAGCCCCGCCCACCTGGTACCTTCCTGCTTGCTGCTCTTTTCCCTACTTAAGGAGCCCTCCAGCCTCTTTTCCTTTGCAGCTGGGGAGCAGGTGTAAGTGTATCTAGGTCACCTGGCCTAAGCCCCGCCCACCTGGTGACTTCCTGGTTGCCGCTCTTTTTCACCACTTAACAAGCCCTGCCCACCTGGTGCCTTCCTGCTTGCTGCTCTTTTCCCTACTTAAGGAACCCTCCAGCCTCTTTTCCTTTGCAGCTGGGGAGCAGGTGTAAGTGGATCTAGGTCACCTGGTCTAAGCACCACCCACCTTCTTAGTCCTGCCTCTTCCTTCCTGCTCTTAACTCTTAGATCAAGGGTGTCTCTAGCCAGGACGTCCAAAGTGAAGGGCAGTCAAAGAGAAGGGCAATTCCTGTTTGGACCTGTTCGGACCAGGAGGATCCAGGGTCCGACCCCCTGCTAAAACAGCGGGTAAGCATGCACCAACATGTGTTTACACCCTCTGCCCCCACAAGCCATCCACCCTCTCTGGTCCCCCCATGTTGTTCCCTTGTGCCCCCCCCTTCCCGCACACAGGAGTCTGTCCTGATACATTCTGGTTTCACCATCACCGTCTTGTGGCCAATTCTGGATTTTACTTTTATGGACTTCATTGACTCACAGTGCGTCACCCTATCTCAACTCATGCTGGACTTCCTTTGCATCTTGTACTCATGGTGTCCCTGAATCATGCTGTTCCCATCTTCATCTTGTACCCTGGCTTGCAACATTATGTGTTACTACTGACTTCTGCAATTGTATTTGCTCTCCCCTCTTGCTTCTCCACTCTTTTTGACTGCTTACTCTCTGTTCTCTCCTCCCCTCCCCTCTCCCTTTTTCCTGTCTCACCCCCTCCTCCCCTTACTTTCTTCTATTTCTATGCACTTACTCTATCAGAATTGTCCCTGGACATAGGTATGATAGCAACCTTGTCTGTCGCTCCCCCATCCCCTTACTGCCCACCCCCCCCCAGCAGTATCTGAAACGTTGTCAGGCCTAGTCCGGTAGTCGCCTGTCTGTTTCCATTTCCTTCCCACTCTCCCCCTCCTTTCCTTATCTATGTCTTAGCTCTTGCACTATCTGAAATGTCGCCAGGCAGAGTACGATAGTTAATTTCACATCTTTACTGTTCATGGCCTGTAAGAGTGTCGTTGTATTTTCCCTTATTCCATCCCTTGCCTTGAAGCGCTTTGAAACACATTGTGTATAGGCGCTATATAAATAGACTATCATATCATACAAAGTTAAAATGTCCCCCCAACGCTGCCAGCTGCTGTTCATTCAGCGTATACCGAGCTCGGTAAACATTACTGATGGTCGAATTGCTGGGAAAAATAATCCCTCGCCCCTCACCATTTAAATAACGAGTCCAGCACATAACATTTCTCACTGCCTCACCAAGTCAGGGGCCAATCTTGGTTGACTGTTCCCTCACCAGCGTTGGGGACGTTAGCATCCTTCGCAGCCATGTGATCCTCTCACCTCCTCCTTCGACGCCAGTAAAATGTTGTATTCACAAAGGAGTGATGTCCATGCAAAGACGTATAGGTAGTTAGATGTGTATTAAAAGTTAAAAGCCCCCAACCATAAACCGTGCTGAAGGGCTAATCAACTGTCATCTGGCATTTCGTTGTCGCGTGCGCGATAGCATTGCATTTAGAACACTGAATGTCATTGCGTGCACACCGCACTCAATAATAAATGGAATACATGGATATAACAGTGGTGTAATTCACATTTTTTGAGTCCATGGATTCCATGGGGCTTTTCAATGGATTTTCCTGCACGGTAAATACACTGAGTTTTGAGGGTAAGGTGCAGGATTTACATCCAACACAAGGCTGGAGGTAAATCCTCTCCCTTACCTCCAAATCTGTAGTACAGCTGTGTGGTAATGTTGCGGCAAAGTGGCAGTAATGAAATGACTGCCCCTTTCCACCATTTTTACTGCCCTTTTTACTAATGACACCCAGAGTGCAGAAGTCTTGCCTGTGGGCCTCATCGTGCTGATAAACGAATGGCTGTCACATGAACGCAGATCACACACAGCTCAGGAGAAAATGCTGCAGTGGAGCTGGGATCTCTGGCAAGGGGCTCAATACCGGAAGCTCGTCCAATTCTTGATGCAGAAATTGTGTTTTGCCTCTGGATCTAAGGCCAAGACCCTGAACTCGTGGTCTACTGGCCTGCTGGCCCAATCTCCTCTTGCTTTCGATCTTCCAGACACACTGTAACCTCTCTCTATTAAACTGAAATCAGAACATTCTTGGTCCAACCCAGACATTAGGCCACACTGCAGATGGTGTGTTTTCTTTAGACGTTAATATTTATATTGACACGCCTCTGCAACTGATTTGGACTGACTACGACCTAATTCCATTGTAAAGAATACCAATCTTGAATTAATTTGATAAGCATATTCCAACCCTCATAATACCTGCAACCCGTGAGTGGTCTCAAAAACTCCAAATACTCAATTTGCAAATCCACAGTAAGAGCTAAGGATCGTAATGACATACTACAGTCATTCAGTCAAATCACTTTATTCGTCTTTATGTCATAAAAGCACATACAATGCAGTAAACCATTTTTAAAAATATGAATACATACAAATTGCAAAACCAAAAAACATAGTTCGACTTGAATAATATACTTAGGTAGCACGATAAGAACATGATGAATCAGAAATGTGTACCTTAATAATGTGAGTCCCATGCACTTGCCCACATATTATGGAACACAAATGACACATCATTGTTACAGAGTGCTTGAAAGAATTTCAATGCTGGATTGTTTCTTAAGCCACATGGGTCAAGCATGGGCACAAAGTATGTTTACGAATGTCATTATATCCAAGACAGAGAAGCAAGAGATAATAGACAGTTGCATCATCCAAGGTGCATACTGGACATAGCTTAAAAAAACAGATAGTGTTTGCCTGAGATAGAAGCAATGGGTAACTTCCTGATATGAAGGTGTAGGAATAAAGAACTTTGAAAAAAAGGGTCAATCACATCAAGTTGTTCTAATTAGGTGTCTAAATAAGCTATATTTGTTTGACTCGTACTGTTCCAATTCAATGATCGATAGAAATTAAAATCAAAAACTATTTTTGAACCAATTATAATTGTTCTTTTATAATGCGCTTAATACCAGCAAGTGGTTTCAAAGTGTGGGATTAGGATTCAAACCTGTGTTGCAGTGTGTTGTCCTGCTTTCAAGACAAACACGTTGCCCCTGAGCTATCCTTCCTCTCCAGTGGGAAGACACATCCATTGATCATACTTGGAGTTTCACTGTAAAGTGACAGGCCATCATTTTTCAAAGCCAATTTGCCATGCTAGAACCAGGGCAGGCCCGAACTTCCCTCCTGGCTTAGAATGTCTTTAAGTGCCTCTCTGTACACTTATAGATGAGGGGTTTCCAGAAATGGATCCAGTATAGCAGAGGGTACACTTGTAACAATGTCAAAATTGCAGTCCAGCCTAACACCAAGTGAATCATCGAGTTTGAGAATGAGATGAGAACGCTCACTGTTGTTTTAAAAGGTAGTTTTCACTTGTAGACAAAATATTACAATTGCCATAGCCCCAGAACTCTAAATAAAGGCATGACAAGCTTTCAGCTTCTAATTTCTTAAAGATGGTGACACAGCCTTAGTATCATGGGATCGGGAGAACCTCATTATAGCTCCCGAAGGAGTCTTCACTGTAGAAGCACTCTTTACAATTTGTTGGCTCTTGGACACCGATTCTGTAAATCTTAAACCTAAATAATCAAAGTGAGGTACCTTTTCAAATGGATATCATTTACAGTAAGGCCAAATACCATTTCTTTCTCGTAAGATCAACACAAGACATCACCTGGGTTTTAGCAAGAGTGAACTCTAAGTCCTTTGTCTGACAGATAGAGGATGAAAACTGAGAGAGTTGCTTCTTGAGTCCTGATGGAGTTTTTGATAATAAGGCATCATCATCTATGAATAGCAGGATACGGATTGGCCTACTATTTAAAACAGGGGCATCAAAAAGTAGGCTATCAATGTTGTGAGACAGATCATTGATATATTAACAAAGAATTGCCAGGGAAAGTACCCACCCATGGTGTAGCCTCTGTCCACTGAGAAAGAAGGTGTCTGTTCTCTCGAACCCCATTTAACGTTGATGGAATTCTTGGTCTACAGGATCATAACGGCTTCAAAATTTATGATGAGATCTCCATTGGCCGTAGCTGTGCTTTGGGGACTGTATTGTCGGCAGTTCGGAGCTCACCAAATGTAAAATAACTAAAAACTTAGCCTGACTGTTCATGAAAAACATTATCAGCAGCAAAAATGCAAATGGTATATCACAAGTATGGTGTACTGACTAGCTGGCAGAAAAGAAAACATGAACTATGAAGGGCAGAAAGAAAATGGCTGCCATTTAAATCAAATCCTAACCTCATTGAGATAATTCAAACCTCTAGAATTCAAAAGAAAATGTGTCTTCATGCCAAAAATTATTTTACACAGAAAGAATGTTTGGAGCAAATAATATCTCCCAGCTTCTGAATGACATTAAATCCTTGTCGACTCTACCAGGTCAGCTAATTCTTCCCTTGATCTGTGGAGCAGCACAGCCAAGTAGTGCCTTTCTAAAATACTCAATATTCACTCCAAACATCAGACAACAGCACCTATGCCTGATTAGGATGCCTGATTAGGATGGGTTGATCACAACCTGGAAACACATGGAAGTGATGAAAACTCGAACAACTTCCAGTTGTTGCCGAAAGAAGGGTGTACATCTCCACCAGTTGCTGCCAAAATGTCTCCTTCGTCAAAAGATATATCCACTGAAAATTGCCAAAGAAATCCACTCCAGTTCGTTTCTAAGAGAGATGATCTTATAAATAATTCATTTATCTGTAGATTTAGCGACTGTTCCTGCTGATTTAAAATGGGCAGTCGTCGTCCTGCTTTTGAAAAAATCATCTTTTGCTGCAAAAGACCTGTTTAGTTTTCATCCAAATTCTCACCTGTTGTTTCTTAGTAAAATTGCGGAAATTGCTGTTGCAAGTCAAGGACTGAGGTTTGTAGGGAACTAGTAACATCCGAGACCCATTTCGAGCTTGTTGTGGACCAGGTATGGGCACTGGATCAGCTGCTTCATCTAATGATAGACAATATTTGAAGGCTAGTGGAGGATGGAGGTAGTGGTGCACTAGTATTGTTGGACTTTTGTGCAGCTTTTAATCCTGTCAATCATTCTATTTTATTGGGTCACTTTCAGAAACTTGGAATTACTGGCACTGACTGGCATTGGTTCCACTCTTTTTGGCTGATCACTTTCAGACTATGGCCCTGAGTTTTTTTGATTCCAGGAGCTGTCAAACTGTGGTTTACCACTGGGCTGGGCCCTGTCTCCATTGCTTTTTTAATCTTTATATCCAACCCCCTGATTTAGGCACCACAATTCTGGCATGAGATTTTATACTTATGCTGTTGACACACAGTTACTAATTCAACTTGACAATAACAATAAACAAAACAAGCAGAGCGCTTCTCAAGAAGCATGCTTAAGTTGGGTACTCAGATAAACCAAAACTGGCTGAAATTTAATGCATCAAAAAACTGAATTAATTGGAAATCATGGTCCTGCACTGGGATTTTATATATTAAAGATATCTGGATTGATGGGAAGATGGTGCAATATCTGGTAGTTGGGAGGAGTTGCCCTTCGTGCATAACTTCACAGCAGTTGGTGCTCCTACACTCTTGCATCTTTCAGGCTCCTACTCTCTGTCTGCATCCTCTTTGTACCAAAGGTTGCGTGGGGTACATGGGATAGGGTAGAGGATATCCATGGTAAGACTGCATGTTCTTGGTCAGAAAACCTGAGTCAGGAGGTGGACAAAATGTTGTGGTCCAGGATCTGCTCATGTCTGTATAGGGCAATGTGGAGTCACAACCTCTACTTCACCCAACAATAATCTTTATATCCAAACTCCTGATTTAGGCACCACATTTCTGGCATGAGATTTCATACCTATGCTGATCACACACTGTTACTAATTCAACTTGCCAATAACAACAAAAACCAAGCAGAGCGCTTCTCAAGAAGCATACTTAAGGTGTGCACACGGACAAACCAAAACCGACTGAAATTCAATGCATACAAAATCATTGGAAATCATGGTCTTGCACTGGGATTTCATATATTACAGGCATCTGGATTGATGGGAAGATGCTGAAATATCTGGTAGTTGGGACGAGTTGCCCTTTGTGCATAACCTCACAGCAGTTGGTGCTCCTACACTCTTGCATTCTTTCAGGATCCTACTCTCTGTCTGCATCCTCTTTGTACCAAATGTTGTGGGGGGTGCACGGGAGGGTAGAGGATGTCCATGTTAAGACTGCATGTTTCTTGGTCAGAAAACCTGAGTCAGGAGGTGGACAAAATGTTGTGGTCCAGGATCTGCTCATGTCTGTATAGGGCAATGTGGAGTGACAACCTCTACTTCACCCAACAAAGGTGTCTCTATCAGTTATACTTGTTCCCAGTATGGAAGTTCTTATGCCAGCTGGCAGATTCAGATACTTGTTGGCGCTGTGGTCACAATAGAGGAATTTATATTTACATCTTCTGTTCCTTTATCAATTTTCAGTCTGACGTTTTGATTCGTATTTAACTAATCTCAGGATACAACCTACCACAGAACCTACTGGCCACCCTGTTCTGGGTGCTTCCACATGATTTTGATATGTCCCAAACTGGCTACCTCTAGTGTTTCCATGTGCCAGTCTTGCCTAAACGAGAAATTTTGAGACATTGGAATCCTCCCTCTAAACCTTGTGGGAAGCTCAGGTTCACAGTCCTGTGACTATCTCAGTGAGTTAAATTACAAGATCTGGGCAAATATAATATGATATGAACCAAGACAACTCCTTTGTCTCATCTCAACATGTGCTATAGTTGCTGTGTTTTGTCTGATCCATTGTTTCTTCCTCTTCCCATTCCCACCAGTCAGGCTCCCGCTTTGACCTTATCTTTTCTTCCCTCCCATCTGCTGGGACTATCCCTGGCTGTCCTGTTCATTCCTCGGATCCTCTTCTCCTTTCCCTTTGATTCTCCCTTCTTTCGTCCTCTCCCCCACTCTCAACTCCCTGTTTCTACTGTCATAATCTCTGATCTTATAACACAATAAAGGAACAAGACCCCAAGTTAAATTGACAATAGCAACAAAAATCACGCTATTCCAAGGTGGCCCTCGTGAGAGAACCAGTGTGGAATACAACAGGGGGTGCCCCAACTTTCAGAATGCATACAAAGAGGACAGAAGGATAGAATGAGGTTCTATCTTCAACTACCTAAATTCCCTCTAGTGCTAGGGTGCACTGGTGTGCCGCTTATCTAAAAGCAGACAGAATACGGAACCAAAGTTTACCAAAATTCTAGCATGCAACTGAATGCAAATAATATTTTCAGGTTGGTGAAATCTTATTTTGAGGAAAAGCATCAACCACACTGCGTAGGGAGCCCAATGTGGGACGTAATAAGCAGTACTAAAAGCAGTGTTAAAAAACACACACACTAGGTCAGTCTACTTGTAGCAACAATACACGTTTAATGACCTGTAGACCCAATCTAAAGTGTATTGGTGTCACAGAGAGTAGTTTGCGTGCAACACCACTTTTGAACAAGATAGTGGCCCTCATTCCGAGGTTGGTGCTAGTCATGGCACTATTAGCGCCATGACTAGCTCCAATACCGGTACCGCCACCGACTTGGTGGTATGAGGACTTACCGGTCTATTCCGACCTTTGCGGGACCGATAAGTCCCCATTTGAAAAGCCATTCCCCATTCCCATTTGAGCCCCCATAGGGCTCAATGGGAAGGGGGAAGGCGTCAAAAACAGTACCGCAAATTGTGGTACCGTTATTGACCCCGGTATCCCTTTGCGCCCAGGTCGTAATGACCCCCAGTGTATTGGTGGTTTATCAAGAAGCACTGTAGACTGCTTCTATTTGTCTTGTATGTTGTGCATACATATAAGCCCTGTGCATTCAATCAGAACTGATAAAACAGGAGGGGATGAATACAAATAGTACATATTAAACAAGTAACTTTAAACACTGCATCCAATAACTGGCGCGTATTTCCTCTGCTTATTTCATTAAATCAAAACCAAAACAATAAAAACGCAAGTATATGCCCCAATTGCAAAATGCATGACTAACTGAATGCATTAAAAGGAACAACGATGGGGAAAACCAGTTCCTGACAACCTGTTGATTGAGGGGTAACACACATTATGATATGATATGATACGTTATTTATAACGCGCCTGTGCACAAGTGTTTATAGGCGCAATGCATTAGCCGAGTTGATAAGAATTGCACTGGGTTCAAACCCTGGATCCCAAGCTATCACAGGGGTACAAGAAAGCCTTTCAACCCCACAACCTTTCAACCCCATAGCCACTGCTGTTACAGAGAGCGACAGACTTCTGAACACCTATGTGCTTGAAAGGATGCCTAGGTCGCACTCCCCTCCTTCTCGCAGTGGGCCAATGGCTAGCACATGAAGGAAAGTGTTGCTTTCACCCCTTTGAAAGCAGGTGGCTACCAGCGGTGAACAGAGGAGCAGAGCCTTGAAAGGAAAAGTATGATGAATATCGTAGATATATTGGCTCCGAAACAGTGTTGGGATGTTTGGAAGATAACGCGGATTTGCCTGAATAATAAAACCTGGTGCGTACCAAAGTTGCTGACAGGTACTGTAACATACCATAACAAACAGTGGGGTAACGGCACTTGTGAACGGTAAGGGGATGAAATATGCAGTACGGGGATCAGAAGGGTACTGTGGGGCTCCTACTGAGTAGAGCGCCTGGGATCTGGTTTTGGAGTTTTTCATAAGGGACACTTCAAGTAACAATAGTGCAGAGCTTTTTCGGGTGCTACATGAAGAGGCACTGAGTTTCATTGTATGTGATATGATAAGATATGATATGATATGATATGGCATTTGTAACGCGCCTATACACAGGTGTTTCAAGGCGCGACGAGGCAGGGAGGGGAGGAACAAGGGGAGACAGACAACGATCCTACTAGGCCAGGTGTCATTCAGATCGCGCAAGTGCAGGGGTGGGGGAGGGGGAAAAGTGCAAGGGGAAGGGGAGGGGGGGGAAGTGCAGTACAAGGTAAGTGGCGTAAAGTAATAAATAAATAGGGCCAGCTGGTGGCAAGTGCAAGGTAAGTGCAGAACAAGTGCTGGGAAAGGGGGGGGGCTGTAGGGATACAGAGACAGTCCCGCAGTGCAGAGGGGTTCCAGTGCATCAGTGCAAGTGGAGAGTGGCTGGGCCCAGGACCGAGGCCGTTAAGAGTGGTCCAGTTGCAGAACTGTGTTCACATGTAGGCATTTCTGTGCAATGCACTTCTTAATTAAGTTCTGGCTTCAATGTGGCATCCATGTTGCTCTTAGAGGATGGTAATAGGTAGTCACATTTGCGCATCACGGCGACTAATGAATGTAAAGAGCTTCTGAGTGATTGTGCGCATTTGTGTGAACTAACAAGTAGTGTACTGCAACACTGTAACCTGGAGATGGCCAAAGCTTAGAGAAGTGCATGGATACATTTTGAAGGAGGAATATTTTGACCTTTACAGCTAGACGTTGGTTGGGAGATTGCTTTAGATAGGCGTTTGCCTAGCGCAAGGGTGTTGCTACACTTAAACCCTATGGAGATATCTTCTCTAACTAGTCGACTTTGGAACAAATAGTGATTTCTAAACGTTGTGCAGGTCCACGGTCTGTGTGTGTTTGCTTATGTTTCATAACACTTTTATTGTATGTCTTGCATTTTTGGAAATGGGTGTTGAGTTTTAGGGAATGGGCGATCAATCGTTATATTTCAGCAAGGTAGGGTAATGTATTATGTTTTTTTAATTTGCTCAAGGATGGTTAATATGAAGAGCTTAAAGAACATTAGGTGGGCAACAGCCTTGAGAATGTTGAATGGTGCTTTGGAAGTCAGCTTAAATGCAGTAAAGCCAGAGCAGACTATTCCATCAAGAATTAGACAAACCACTGCAAAACTGTTCATGATTTATTTTTCAAGGAGCTGTTTTATTGTGCTGTCAGTATAGTTAAACTCAACATATACATGAAAAGGCATTCTTGGACATTCGACCTCAAACTAAACCCAAACAAGACTGAATTCGTCCTGGTCTGTCTGTCCCCACTGAAAACATCTTGTTCAACGATGCCTCAATGATATGATCCACAACTCCCAAACTCAGCAAAATCCTTAGGTTGCACCATTGGCAGCCTGTCCTTCCCGAAACGCATACGTAAGAAGGCCCAAATAACCTGGCTCTGAATCTCTACCCTTCTAAAAATCAAACATTTCATCCCGCTGCTGGACCTCTGGACCATAGTGCAGGCCCTTGTGGTCTCGCACATTCATGGAGGAAGTGCTTTTCTGACAGGGCTCCCAGCTACTCACTTGACTCCCCTAAAAGCAGTCCACCATGCTGCAGCATGTCTTATAACGGATGCAAGGAAAATTGACCGAATCATCCCCATCCTATGCAAACTACATTGGCTTCCTGTCCAAGCCACGATACTGTTGAAAACTGTATCTATCATCTAAAAAGAGGTTCCAAGTAGCACACCAGCATATCTGGCGGCTAAGCTCCACTTATCTGGTGGCACACGCTCCTCACGCAGCAAATCCACCAACCGGCTTGAATCACAACTCATCCACAAAGAAGGAACCGCAAACAATCCTTCTCTTGTCATGCACCCACCCTCTGGAACTCGATCCTGGTGTCGACTCTGAATGCCCCCACAATTCCCAATTTCGCAAATCACTGGAAACATGGCTTTTTAAACAACACCCAACCAAGAACTAATTCTAATGGGCGCACATACTGTCTCACAGACCTCAACTCACAGTACTGCGCTATTGTTAAAAGATGCCAACCCAAATGCTGGCTAGCCACTCTCTGTACAGCACTCTGCTGCTTTCGAGCAAGGTAAATGCTTTAAACAAAAATATACACAAATAATTTAAAAAAGGCATCAGCAAGGCATTTCCAACAACCTCTAGGGCCAAAAGGCTTTCTTCAACTGATTGGGGTGTGGCTGTTCCCAACGAGATTAGGAGTGGCGCTTCTCAGGTTGCCCCATAAGGTTGCTGCCAATTTTAAATAAGGGAAAAGTTTTGCAAAAAAGTTTGTTCAGGGTATAATAAATCAATTCAAAATAAATATTTTGTAACTGGATATGTTTAATTCACATTCCTGTTATTTTCTTTAGAGTGACGTTGTTGTGAAAAATCTGAATTGAGTTTTCATCTCGAGTTGCCCATAATACATAATTGCCAATGCATTTCGGCTTAACCTTCTTCAGGGCAGTATATAGGCAATATTTAGTACCACATGTCTAGTATTCCATGAATATCATATACTTGTTCATAATTAGCAAATTAACAAATGAACAAACCATGTCATTTACATTGAACCAATGAAGAAACACATACCATTTTGTGTGTTGAAATAATCTGTACGCACCATAGTAGACAGAAAACAAAATAAAAGCACATTTAAATTAGCTCACATGGTGGTAAGTTCTGTCTTCATCGTTTTAGATTAAATAAAATCAAAGTGCGGGTCCTACCTGGGTTAATGCTATTTTCTTTTTTGTGTACGAACGTGTACACAGTGATCTCTGTAGAGAGAAAAGTAATGATGTTTGTATTTCTTTTTCCTAGGACCGCTCACATAAAAATCATGGTCAAGGTCATCCAGAAATCAAGGTCATCCATGGCCGGCCATAGACAACCCACAGAATACACCAGTTTGTGCTTGGTCAAAAACAAGTCTACAAGGTTTTGCGACTCAAGAAGATGTGTGCACCTGACATTTCTGCAGCACCCTTCCAGCATGTGACCTGTGCATCATATTCCTAAGGTTCCGTGTAACGTCAGATGCCTGAGATCCGCTCGAATCATCGCGCCAGCATGTGTTGGCTCACTGCTGAATTTTTCTAACGTAAGGCTTTACCACAGCTTTGAAGTAGACTTGAAGTATGCGCTCTGCCTTCAGACTTATAACCTTGAGCTCACTGTTGAGCATCCTCCCCCTCTCTGTAACCTCTATTTCAGCGCTAAGAGGCTGACTTAAGGTACTTTGTTGCGGTAGCTAAATCCCTAAATTAAAAAGTCTACATTTAAGCATCTCTGCCCAGAGCCCCCTTGACGGATAGCTACGATTTCTAAACTTGTATGCTGCCTGTTGAACAAGTATAGTTGTTTTCACAAAACGTCCCTGGAAAGCCCAATCGAATCCACTCTAAACCAGAATGATTAGCAGACGCCGCTGCCAAATGCTTAGCATTCGTATTTATCCTGAGGAATGCAACAAGAATCTGGAAACAAATAAATATGTCTACGCTTGGGCTTGGATTTTCCATTTTGAATTACTGCAAATTCTACATCTGCTTTTTATTTGATAAAAATGTGCACCACATTAGTTGCGGAATCACGTTATATGTTGTATGAGTTTGGCTGGCATGGGAGACATATGGTGTACGGGCGATTCATTCTGTTCATCTTAAGGTTGTTACATCCCAAGTCGAACTCCACTGATGTGGCTTGAAATGATCTGAAAATACATTTGTCTCCCCTTACCTCTGGTGAGATGAAAAACTGTTCTTAGTTCAGGTATGTCACAGCCGCTGCCCTTGCCTGGTACATGAGGGCGACAGTAGACTCGAACTCCTGTGTAGCAGGAGTCCCTAAATCATGGCAGCACACCATCAGCTCACAGATCACCACAGAAAGACTGCTGGCAAAGAATGAGTGATGGAAGGAAGCGGCATGCTCTGTTCTGCCTGTGTCTGGCTCAATGTGCACTCACTGCAATGGCCTAAGTGCTCCAAAGGTGTGCGTAGCGGCAACTCACAAGTGAGAAGGGAGACGAGTGAAGCAATAGAAAACCGAAAATAAAATTCAGAAAGGCATAACTCCAAACCAAACACAACCACAAACCTACAGCACAACAAACCGCAAAAACTTCACTACATTGCAACAACAAAACAAAAAACACACATAGGGCCTCATTACACGGTAGGCAGTAAGGGTTTACTGGTACCGGTATTTTACCGGTACCGGTAAACCCTTACCGCCTTACTAGGAGGTCCGTTTGCGGGTTGGGGAATTTAATGCCTGCTTTTTGCAGGCATTAAAAACCAACCCGCAAAGGGACCAGGGAGCTAATTACGGTACCGCAATTTGCGGTGCCGTAATTAGCACCTTCCCCATTTCCATTATGCCCTATGGGGCAAAAATGGGAATGGGGAAGGGCAATGGGGGAAGGGGGAATTACCGCCCCACCAACCTTGGAATAGGGCGGTAATTCCACTTTCCACCAAGGCGGTGCCGGTATTTTACCGGCATGGACCAAGGTGCTAATAGCACCTTGGTCCACCGCCATCCGTGTAATGAGGCCCATAGACTCGCACAACAGTACACAACGACTACCGGCCGCAAAACACCCTAGGCCCAGCCAACGGATCCACCGGGCTGAGGCCGCCAACAGCACATCACTGCTCTCTTGCACTTCTCCAGCTACTTCCCACTAACCACTCTTCCCCTCCTCTTTCAGAGCCGCCAGAGCGCCAGGGGACCACAATGTCCTTTAACATTAACATAGCTGCACAGGACTGGGGATCCCAGTGACTGCATTAGCATCAGCACGGAATGACAGCACATCAGAGCTGGACTGGGAACCAAAAGAGGCCCTGGAAATAATGTTCAAAAGTGGCTCCATATTACACATTTTCCGCAAGCTTGTCCCCTTTCCTATGAGAACATGCGGAAATAAAATGAGTTACCGCACAAAAGAAGCCCCGTAGGCCAGTCCACCCTCTGCAGCACATCCTCGGTGAGAAGTAAGGCTGCACTGTGTACAAGGGCACGGAGATTGATGTATGTCTGCACCAGGATAGGTTCCTGCAACTCAGTATCCCAGCCCCGCACTGATGAGGCCCAACAGGGCTGAAACATGCCCATGGTTGGGTGTGTCCGTGCAGAGAAAACGTGCTCTCACAGTTTGGTCTGGACGGCTCCTTTTGTGGGCAAGAACAGGCGAGGCTTGTTTTCATATGGTTCCTTCACTTCCTGTAAGTCACAGACAATATGACAAACATGAAATGGGCTGCTGCACAGAGGAGCCGCCAGTTGTCAAGACGTGATGGGTCAAGCGTTTCCATCAATCACTTTTCGGTTTCCTCAATCTTACATCTTCAGGAAACCAATACAATGTTTGCATATAATACCATTCAACCATGCCATTTAGTTGGAATTATCTTATATCGCGCTTACCCAGTGTGGTGGGTTGTTTCATAACTTTGGCGTGGATAAAAGAAAAATGAAGCCAGGCTAACGATACAAATTGCCAGGGTTAAAGCAGACCCCTGGGCGCTCTTGGGGTTTCTCAGGCTTCGTGCAGGGGGGTTTGCCTCTGGTTCTGGCAACGCGCCAGGTTCGCCTTTCCTGAAAGGATATGTTGGCGCTGTTATTTTAATGTCTGTGTTACAATGGTCAGGCTGCTGTCATTTGTTAAATACATTTCCAGATTGCGATAGGCTGTTAAGTGGGGAGAGTAGAAATGAGGGCGGTGAATGTCAGTTTTCACTGATGGGAGAACAGTCTAGTAAATACTCAAATTGCTGCTCCTTGTGCAAGCACAATACAGAAGTCTGTAGGTTGTTATGCCTTTTATCAGACAAATGAAACATAAACATGGCATGGTACAGGGGAGTTCGAGAACACACACGACCCTTCTTCGTCTGAAGATCTGTGTGATTGTTAAGGAATGTGTACTATATAATTACTGCACCTGCTCTGTTAGACAAAACTGAGATATCACAACCTAAAACATGCACAATGGTGTTCACAATGATTTTGTATTGAGGCAAAAATAATGTGCTATGCCACAGATCACTGGCATACACTATGGCATAGGACAGTTCTGTAGTGAGGAACTCCACAGTATGCAAACTACACTGGCTTCCTCTTCAGGCCAGGATACTGTTCAAGAGTGAATGCATCCTCTAGAAAGCAGTCACGAGTAGCACACCAGTGTAGGTAGCAGCTAAACTCTGCATATCTGCTCGCACACACTTCTTGCACAGCAAATCGACTAACCAGGCTGAATCACAAATAGTCTGAAAAAAGAGGACCCACAAATAATCCTTCTCTTGTCACACACCCACCCTCTGGAATCTGATCCCAGTATCGACTCGGAATCACCCCACAATTCTCCAATTTCACAAATCTCTCAAAACATGGCTTTTTCGACAGCACTTGACCGTGGACTAATCACAATGGACACACAGAACCCAACTCACACAGTACTGCGCCACTGTTAGATGCCAGTCCGAAAGCTCACTACCCAAACCTTGTACAGAGCTCTGCTGCTCTCGATCTAGGCCCACACTTTAAACAATACAAATTAGAGTAACTTTAAAAAAGGGCATATAACTGTCTATCTCTCTAACTACCTAACTCACGCGCTCTTTTTCTATTAGACCAGCTGTCAGGAAAACTATCCTCTCCCCACAGTGCTTCAGGCGTCCTGGCTCTTTTCATATTGTACGTAATAAGGTGATTTTGAAAATAGGTGCTCGGCTCACTCCTTCCTCGGTATCCCTGGCCATCAATGGCCTTGGGCCCTGTTTGCCCCCGCCTGCCCTTGTGGGTAAACCCTCCCTCTCCTTAGATCCTGCCCAAGTTCACAATGTTAAGGTCGGATAGGAGTGTTAGGGTGGCTTCCTGACTGATTGCTTTGCATGCCAAATTTGTGGTGAATTGGCTCACCCGAGTAAGCAGTCCATCTGGCAAGTTCACTGGGAACTGGACCACTTCTGTTTATTTTTTACATTTTTTGTTTTATTTTTTATTAATGTATTTTGGCCAAAGATATGACCTTTCACATAACAGATTTTTAAGAATCATATAAATAAACAATATATACTACAATTCAATGCAGAACAGTATACAATATGAAAGTCATTTCAACAATCAGAACCAATTATTTCACCAATCCAATCTCCCGCAACATTCTGAGGACTTCAATAGGAATGTTTTGTGCCCAACGCTTACCCTATTTTAAAAGACATCAGAATTAAGCCACTCAATATGATGGACAAAACAACCAAAAAAGAATTGATGCAGATGCTGTTGAGCCGCTGCACAACATCCACGCAAGAAAAACCACAGACCAGCAAAAGAGAAGAGCCAGCTCACCAAGAGAAACTCCCTAATACAGCAAAGCTGCATTGAAAAGAGGCAGAGCTTAACACCCTTATGTTACTTCCCAAGCCCTCCCCTATCACACTCCTTGAGAGCAAGGTCAGCCATTGGTAGGGCAAGTGGCCAATCCAGAGAGGGGAAGGGATATATAAGAGGGAGCTTGGGAGTTGTTTGGTGTGGGCTGCAGTTGGGTGAGGACCGGCGGCAGCGGAGGACGTCCAAGAGACCAGGGAAGGGAAGAACTATTGTTAAGAAGGAGGTCTGTGGAGTGCTTGAGCGATAGAGGGGAGAGTGTGAGTAGTAGAGGTAGAGTAGAAGTAGTGGTAGTTGGGAAGAAGTAAAGTAAGTGGTGGGAGTAGCAAGTGAAGGAGATAAGAGGTGGAGTGGTAATTGGCAGTAGAGGGGTGAGCAGGGCACCATATCCCTCGGTGTGCTAAAGGAGTAAGGGTGGTAAAGTGAGACCGGTAGTAGCAGAATAGGAGCAGTAGTGGACAGGTAGTGGGTAGAGTGACAGTGAGAGGTTAGAGGTACAGTGACGTGGTGGAAGGAGAATAACTTAAGAGACCGGTATAGCAAAGAGTCCTGTTTGAGAGGGTCTGAAAGGAGTGGGCATTATGCTGGGTGGAGGACGGCACCATAATACTTTTCGAGATCACTAAGCGGGTATAGGTGAGGGACAGTTAAAAGATCCCTATGGAGTCAGTTAGTATCGTTTTAGGGCTATCACCTCCATTTTTAGAAAGAGAACAGACAGCTAGGTGTTACCACTGGCAAGCACTAACATCCCTGATAAGGATGCCTTCGGCTAGGGAGGAGGAAAACCCAGGGAAAGTTGAGTGAGAGAGGGATGGCCCTATCACCAAAAGCCGCAAGCCCTGAGAACCATAGGAACATTCCCTCCCTAAACATCAAGCCAGTCTGTAAACCAAAAATAAACCCCCTTGGACTTGTCATCCGAGTCGGCGTAGTTCTTTGTGGTGGGCCACCCTATCACATTAGCAATCCAGCTGGTTTGTCTAATTTTGAAAATGAAGAATGTAAGTGATATCTTCACATCCTCTGCATTGTCATAGACTAATCAGCTCTCGTAATGGACTTTTTAGTCCAGACAGGATTTTCTAACAAAACCACCACGGTTATTCCACTCTTCACTAAGATTGGTTCTGCCATAACCTTCAGTTTGCCCAATGCTGGAACAGAGTCGCCACTTATTGTGACTTTTAAGTCAGCATACAAATTTGTAGCCAGAGGAAATATTATCTTTCCATACAGTAAGACTATTCGCCACTCTAACCATGCCTTTAGTGAGAATAAACCAAGTTCAAAGCACAGAGAAGCCATTGGCAATGAAAGGGGAAGGTTTAATACCTTTTATACCTGCACCCGCTTTCTCACTCTCACTCTGGCCGGCCTACCTTGGCCCTGTGCCCGCACCCACCTGTGAGGCAAAAATCCTTGGGGTCATCTTTGACTCCACTCTCTCCTTCTCCACTTGCATTTTGGACATCGCTAAAAAGTCCAACTACCAGCTACACCTCCTCAAATGTACTCTTCCTTTTCTCACCTTTCCCCAGTGGCTCACTGTCTCCAGAGCCTTGGTTCTCTCTAGGCTGGACTACTGCAACATCCTCTTTCTCAACCTCCTTGCCTCTGCTCTGTGCCCTCTGCAACTCATCCAGAACAGAACCGCAAGACTTATCCTTGGCCTCAAGCCCAGGCCCTGTATCTCTCTGGTGCTAAACTCCCTCCACTGGCTCCCGGTGGCTGCAAGGATAAAGTCCAAGAGCCTTTGCATTGTCGACAAGGCTTTCTGGGCCTAGGACCTACCTATCTGCAACATTGCCTACCTAAATACTGTCCTTCCCGAGCCCTCTGCTCATCTACCTCCAACCTTCTGTGAATGAGCCGGTACTCCAAGCAGAGATTTGGAGGGAGATCTTTATCCTCTGCAGGGGCCTCCCTCTGGAATAGCCTCCCTGCCACATTCAGTCTTGAGCCTGATCTGCTTAAGTTCTGGAAACTCCTTAAGACATTCATCTTCTCTCTTCCTTCTTTCTCCCTCTACCCTGCTAACCTTTCTCTCTGCTCTATCCCTCTCTCTCTCCTTTTCCATGCAGTCTGCTGACTGGCCGCTTGGTGTACCTCAGAGTCTCACAGGTCCCTGGCACCCTCACCAGTCCTCTCGCACTTGCCTGCGGGCTTTGCACTTGCCTCATCGTTACTGCACTTGGTTAATGACCCATGTGAGTGGCATCTCTCAGCACTTACCCCAGCTTTTGACTGACTGGGTGCACTTGGTCCCCTCTCCCACCCCCCACTCCCTGTACTTGTCCCCCCTCCCCTCTCCTGCACCTGTCTGCGCACTTGCACAATCTGAATGCACCATGCCTTGAAGATCGTCTATCTGTTTTTCCCTTGTCTCCCCTCCTTGCATGGTGGCGCATCAATGAACTTGGAAAAACTGCAGAATCATTGTCAGAACTATTTGCTGTTATCCACACCGTTAATTGTATTATATGCACTTGTTCCCTGCATCCTCTTTGCCCGTGCAGACCTGTATCATTCAGAAATTCAAGGGGTGTGAATGACTGTTGTTTTTCCCCTTGTTCCCTCCCTCCTTTATAGCTTTGAAACACTTGCTTTGTGTATAGGTGATTTACAAATAAACATTACCATACCATACAATTTTCCCATATCCTTCCTTCCAAGTGTTCCCAATTCAAGCCAAGCACTTGAGGTTCTATCTCTGTCCCATACAATATGGCCGTGACTGCTTTCTCTTTTTAAAAATGTATTATAGGTTGAAGAGAATATCTACAAAATTTAGTCAAGAGCCACCACATCTGAAAAACAAACTGATCGAGTTTAAATTTGCGTTGTGTTTGAATGTTAAGCACCTTTGACTGAACTGCTATGTCAAGGCCCAGATAAATTACTTCTTTCATTAATATTATTTCAGAGGAATCAGAAAACCATTAACACCTAAAACAGCTTTTGGCTTTTTCTGTGAAGCATCTAATTTGCGACTTCTTGGCATTGATTACCAGGTCATTTATTGAGGCACATGATGTTAGAGCATGTAGGAGCCTCTGGAGATCTATTGGTGTAAGATCTACTAAAACAATATCACCTGCATAGGCCATCCCGAAGATCCTCTGGTCCCCTACCTTAGGACTAACAAAAGAAGCTTTCTGTAAAACTTCCCCTAAGTCTGCCAGATAAAGATTAAAAAGGCATGGTGCAGGATGCACCCCTGCTGCAGGTCTCTCTCAGTGTTAAATGGGTGCGTAAGGCATCCCTGTCCATTCAGCCCGATCTAGACCTGGGTGTTATCATGAATGTGCTCTATTATGGCAAGAAGTTGGGGGGACAGACCCCAAGATTTCAATTTCTGCCAGGGTCCAAACATTGCGCACATTCTTTGAAATCAAGGTAGTTGCTCTCCTTCCCCTTGGGCCATCAAATAGGGATGTGTTCCTAACCAGTTTTTGTGGTCCTGCAATAGTCTTTTTCTTTGAATATAAGTATAATCTACAAAACCTACGTTTTTCAATAGGCACATTTTTTTCCTTAATATCCAAATTCTTTCCCATATCGCAAGGTCAAAATCATGTCTTTTGCTGTCTATTGTTTTAATACTGTGGCACATAGGGTCAACCTGATCCCACAAAGAAATCCTAAAGTTCATGAATGCAAACGCCCAATCCTGCTGTTCCCTAGTAGAATTTGAGACAACATTTCTCAATTTTTTATTCAGACTCGCACCAGCCCTTTGGAACTCTTTAGAGAACTGATTACCACCTGGATTCACAGTCAGCGCAGTATGCAAAGTTGTTTGAATGAAAAGATTGCTCTCGGCGAAAAACCAGCTGTCAGCCTATTGTGGTCACTATAGGATGAATTTACCAACTTAAAGTACGTATAAACATTCAGCAATGTGCGAGAGAGCACAATATAATCAATTATTGATGTTGATATACCATTCTTCCAAGTCGCCTCGGGTTTTAAATCCCCCCTCACATAATCAGTGATTACCACTAGGCCCCACTCATCTAAATGTTTTTTCTATTTTAATCCTTTCCCCAAACCACTGGGCACTCCCTGTAGAATTCAAGTCCCCTGATAAAATGATAAAAGATGTTTCATCAGAGATCATGGCACTCGCTAGTAGATCTGTCACTTTAAGTAGAAAAATGTCCAGTTTGGAATTTGCGGGGTTCCAATCAAGAACAACCTCTAAAATATCTAGAATTTTGTGACCATCATTAAAACTGGCCTTCAAAGCTAAAATGCCATACGTTTCTGATGACACAACCTCAACTTTCTTAATTATTGAGTTCCTAGTCCCCACCAATAGGCCACCTGAAGGGCGATCACTTTTCAGGCTTGAAGCTAACTGCTGTGCTATATGAAACCCATCTATGTTAATACAAGAAGTTAGCCACTTCTCTTGTAAGGCTATTACATTGAAACTGTAAAAAATGAAGGCCTTTGTCACATCATTCATAAAACATTGATAAACCCATGTATTCCATACCAACACAGAGAAATTTACAGAGGTTGGAGACCCGTTCCACAATCCCCCAATTTTTTAAAATCTTGATGCAGAATACCCGGTAGCCCGGCATACCTTCCTGCTCATGCTCTGTAACTAATTGCATGTTATCTCCAACTGCTCACACACTCCATTACAATTTAAGATGACATTCGTCCCTCTCAACACAGAACCCGCAAACTTCTTTACACCCTCTCCTGATAGATACCATAGCCCAATCTGTGGATTACAATACGCTTCTATTAGCAGATATTTAACCACAAGAAAAGATTTCAAGACTAATTCAGCCAGGTCAGTTCGGTTATCATCGGGCTTCATTACAAATTTGGCGGTTCCGGAAATAAGGTTGCCGGTAGCAACGTACCGGCACCCTTTTAGGAGCACCAAACTTTGAGTTTGCAGTAGGGGCACGGAACTCCCACCAGGCCTGACCTGCCGGGAATTCAGGCCCCTATCGGCAGTGTCCTCACAGAAGCACTGGCACTGTTAACCACGGTGCCGGTGCTTCAGTGACCACATTCCCGTGGAGTCCTATCGGCGCTAACACTTAGATGAAATTGTGAACTTTAGCCTGCGCCACACTTAGATGAAATTGTAAACTTTGGCATGCGACGCATCTAGACAGAAATTGGAATGATAGAATGTGCCACACTTGGATGAAATTGTGAACTTTGGCCTGCGACGCATCTAGATAGAACTGTGAACTTTAGCCTGCGCCACACTTAGACGAAATTGTGAACTTTAGCCTGCGTCGCATCTGGATAGAAATGTGAAGAATGGCTTGTACCACACTTAGATGAAATTGTGAACTTTGGCCTGCATCACATCTAGATAGAATTGTATACCTCTATCCATCCTGTCGCTGTGTATATGTATGTCGCTATGTATGTCCCCACTGTCCTGCTCACATGCCTGGTCTCAGGCGCTTTTACTGATAACCACCATATCACATCACTACGCTTACTTTCTTCTATACACTATCATTCAACTAGAACACAGCTATGCTATGACACATTCGGCCTACCTGTTCTCATACTAACAGGACCCCACGAACACCTCATCATCCTAATAAAACACAGCTAGCTGAGCACATATCGGCTAGCTTAAGCATCTCCTCAGGCCTAACACAGCCAGAACTCAGTCTGGGTGTCCACCATCCAGACTGAACACATCTAACTGATTTCCTTAGCACCACACCTACTGCTAAGAAGCGGCTATCATGCAACAACCACACCAGCTGCACACATATCCGGTGCGCCCACGCACCATTCAACACTCTCTCTCTCTACTGATTTGAACTGCGGTTCCCGAGGGCGTTCAACCTACCAGCGCTTTGAGATCATACCGATGATACATAAGGCGCTATATAAATGCCAAGTTACATAACATAACCCTAATCCTGGTGCTTTTTCACTACTGCAACCTAATTTACACTGGCATGACAAATTGAGCTCAGCGATAGGCCACACTGGTTAAACAAGCTGATGTCTGACACAAAGAACACAATAGCATAAAACAAGCTTGGGAAAAACCAACAGTTTTGGCCTTTTTGTAGGCATGGGCTATACATTTGCCAGGCACTGCCATAACAGTGCTACATGGCCAAACAATAGCAACAGCGGAAAACGGTGTGATCATCTGGGCATCTGACAGCAGTGCCTGATAATTGCCTAATTCCTATAAGCAAGCCAAAACAATTGCCTTTGTCAATGCCTGTTTTTAACAGGACTTCAGTGCAAGGAGCAAACATAAATCAAGTGGCTGAAGACATGCTTTGTTAAAACCTTTTTATCACACTCAGTATTACATTTACAGCTGAAATTAAGCCACCAACTCTCAGCAGACTGTTTAGAAATAACATAGGCAGGCCAAATGACGTTACTGCTTGATAGAGCTACATCAAAGTGTTCCCAGGAGGATGTGTTTTGTGCAGAGATGGGCAGGCAGAAGGTGAGAATGGCATTAGGGATTAGCATGGCTGTTTGCAACCATTATGTTGGTTAATAATCAACACCAACAAGCTGTGTCCCTCGTCACATGCCATGTCTCTCTTACCTTTGAGCCAATGCTATAGTTTCAGCTTATGGGTAGTGCTTAAGTGCCAACTAATGGCCACAACTAAAAATGGGCACAGTGGGGAGAGAAAAGCTCAAAAGGTGGCCAAACACTATACACTTGTATCAGACTTGAGTGCCAGGATGCTGGTGAGTAATGGTGAAGGGATGTACGATGCGACAAGATGGCACTCAACTCTTGGGCCAAATTCTGAAGACTTTTTGGTCAAGTGATGGGATGCACTAGCGCATTTCATTACTTGTGCCAAAAAAAGGGGCAGACCGATTCTCAGAGGGCATCTGAATGAGGGCATCTTTGAGGCGCTCATTCAGAGTCCCTTATTTACCACTTTGTGCATTTCCGCATCTCAGGGGTGTTTCTGCACATTTAAAAGTGCATCCTGAATTCTCAAATGTAATGCACTTTTAAATGTGCAGGAATGAGGATCATCCCTGGGTGCCTGTTGGGAACCTGTGCAGGTGAACTTTAAATGTGACAGCTGCGGTTTAATCCAGGGCTATCACACTTGCATTTCCATTCCCCAAACAGGGACGGAAAAAGTTTTTTTTTCGAGCGTTTCACAGAGATGCACCACACGGTTGTTGGGAGCCTGTCATACATTAGTGAAGGTAGCGTGCTTCCCTCACCATGCGAGGTGGCTGGACAGCGCATCTTTGTGCCATTGTCCAGTCACTCCTGAAATGTGCAGGTCACCTTTTAGAGTAAGGTGACCTGTATATTGCTATTCCCTGTGCTCCTTTCCTTTGTACTTCTTTTTGAGAATCTGGCCTTTACAGTGCAAATGTTTAGGCTGAACCAATAATATGTTATGTTATTGTGATTTATACCGGGCACCGCTGCCATTTTCATGGGCTGCAGGTGCCCACACGGATCTGAAAAGGAAGCAGGTAATGATGGGTTAGTTAGTGGAATAGAGAGTGGAAAGCGCAAGAGAACTTTGATGTGCTGTTGCTGGCTTCAGTTTGTAAAAACCAGTCACTGTGTGCTGGTATGATTTTTAGTTGATCGGCGTGTGTGGTGTTTGGTGGCTTGGATGTCTGTGGCTGTTTTATGTGTGTCTTCAGTGTTGTGAGAGTCAGTAGAGTGTTTGTAGTTTGCAGTATTTTTATTTTTTTGGCAAAAGTCTGTGTCTTGTTTCTTCAGTGTTGGGTGGTGGGTATCCGCTGGGTTCATCTTATTCTATTGATTTTGGGGTTCCAGTTTTCGCTTTGGGTAATCCGGTTTTAAATTTTCTTATTGTGTTGCACTGGCGGTTTTCCTTTCACTGGTGTTCCTCTTTTAGCTTGGTGAGTCAAAGAGCAATGTTTTAACAGTTTCCTGAATTTTAGGTGATCTTCTGTTTTTGTATATCCTTTGGGAGCGAGTGCCGAAGTCTCAACGCTATGAATGAGAATGCTGATCCTCCAAATTGGTGTTTTGTGTATTTTTACGGTTCAAGGCGAAGATTGTTGCCGGACGATAATGTTCATGCTGGTTTCCAGACAGAGATTTTTCCCTGTATGAATTCCGCTCCTTGGCCGTGAATTTCTCTGTGTGTTATAAATTATAATTGTTCTATTAGCACACGCTTTGACCAGCGAGTGGTTTCTAAGCGCGCGATCGGGATTCAAACCTGTGTTGCGCTGCGTTGTCTTGCTTCCAAGACGAACTTGTTGCCCCTGAGCTATCCTTCGTCTCTTATGCAGAGTGTTGTGAATAAAATTCGTTTTTTGGATTTTAATAATCCGTGGAAACATGCCATTTGTGTTTTAAGTAGATTGGTAGCAAATTGCTCGTAAAACAATAGAGTATTTGAAGAAGGAGAGTATTTTGAACAACAGAAAACCACTAACATATCTGATTGGTTGTGTACACAGAACAACAGGGCAGAGATCAGTGCAGATCACGCATAAGAATCACGGCAGAGCTTACTGTGCCTTTCATGCTTCCAAGTATGATAAAAGGAGTACCATACCGATCAAAAGAAATTAATCTATTATTGAAATGCAAAAATTAATGTTGATGCTAGCTGTGTAGTTAATTCTCGAAATTCTAATCTAAACAGATAGGCATTGGCTGAAGAAAAAAAAGATGTCGAAGCAAAGTCTTGCGAGGGTCCGTGATGGAAGCGGTCTCGCGAGACTAGTAAGCGCATGCGCGGACATCGAAAATGAAAGCGCAAAAGTGGCGCCCGGCACTCCTCCTATAGGAGATATCATATAAGGAACCTTTAAGAACTGCCACCTCATGATACAGTTATGAACAATGGAGCAGTGAAGTAACTGCTGCTTGTAAATAGTTCTTCATCGAAATCATTAAATCTGATTGCAGCAGACACTGTGTGCAGAGTCTCCATTCCACAACCAAAGACTTAGGCAACAGCAAAATAGGAAAGCAAAGCTGTTACAATGAAACATGAACTATAGAGACAATGCCCCCATCCCAAGATACCTTTCATACAGCCAGTTAAAGAGACACACGGCAACTGCACAATGTTCAAAGTACAGAGAGCGGGTCAGGCGATGAGCGCCCAACTCCATTCTCCAGTACCTCATTGTAAACAGAGGTCAAGTTTTGACAAATACGCCCCTTAAGTGCTAAGGACAGTATGCTCGTCCTTTTTGCATAGACTTGATTAAAGCTCAGCAGTTAAGGGGCCAGTGCTTGTACTCCCTGCTACGTTTTACCAGAAGCGCAGTATTTTACGTGAGTACAGTGCTATTTACTACCAGACATTGGTAGCAGGTCTCAATTGACACAGGGAGTCTGTTTGACTGCCCCCTGGTGGGGAGAGACTCTCCTTCCGAGCCTGTTCTAGTGCACTGCCAGTGGTGGGGCTTGTCACCCCCCCCCCCCTTCACTCTGCACTGGCTCCGCGTTAATTGTGTTAACTTGGCATGAATGAGGTTGCCTCGGTCCCTGGAGATTGCTAATTTAGCAGAGAAAGCAGGAAACAGAGAAACATGCATTTGTCATTTAATGTACCCATGATGCGCAGCTACATGGAAAGCAATCAAATGCAGCTCTTCATGGGCACGAGCTCGAAACACAGACATGGTTTTTAGGGGTCCAATGAGAGAGGCTCCACTTGGAAAGCTAATCATTGCGACCATTCTCTTTGCAAATGGTGCTCCTGCACGGCACCGCGTGTCGCGTGTCGCGTGCATCACTATGCGAAGGACAAGAGAGAGTTTTCTGTTGCAGTGCCTTTTACAGATGTTTCAGAGTGACTTACACTGGGGACAGTGTATGTAACATTTTTAATAAAACATGGTTACAACGTGGTGTGTACAGCTCAATACCTGCTGGAGGAATCATACATCGTCCACTCTCCCAGCATCCAAATACTGAAGGAGGAGATCTGTACTCCCATGCAATACTTTTGGCTTATTATAAGTGGCGTTCCTGCACCACCTAATACCCAAAACTAAAACTGCCTTAATACTAATGTACTGTTTCCTGTTGGAGTTAGTTTAAGATTAAAATATATATCTTTAATTCCATGCACACCGTCTGCTGGAGCCAGGGCCCCAGCTACCTGCGGGAGCTGGCGTCTGAGTTTGAACTGGCCAGAAACATTCCATTAAGTCACAGCCATTTAATCTCCCAGTGGAACTTCCCATAACAAGGCATTTCCTTTGATCTACAGTTTCAAAGGCTCTGGATTACAGGCAACTTACCCTTCAGAGCAATGATCTTCAGCAAGCTACAGAAAGCAGATGTGTTCGAAGGATCGTTGGGCTACTGATTTGCCCAATGGGATGCAAAAGCCAAGTGAAGCCTGATGGAAGGTCCATCCTGTTTCCTGGCCAGATCCTAACTGCCTGGAACCACAGCAAAAAGCTCAAACCCACTCATCCCCATCCCTGATGCACACCATTCCACCGATCCCCATCACGGAACATTCCAACTTGCATCTGCCATCACTCTACACTAGCCACCCCTGCTGCTTACACTACCCTTATTTAAAGACAGCTTACACATCTGTAAGAGTAATGAAGCACTCTGAAGGGCACGGGGTGAAATGGTTTGCACTATATAGAAACAACACAAATGAAATACAGAAGTAAAGAAATGACTAAGTGGTGGGAGGCATAGGGGTGCGATTGTAGACCATGAGTAGGAATTCCTCCCTGATTTTTGTTTTTTCACTTGGGGTATGGACAGCACTTATTCGCCTATTCTTCTTCTTGTATATAGTTTCCTCTCCGGGTGGTTCAGGGGCCAGGGACAGAACCCGAGAGAGCAGTGAGCTCCAGAGGCCTGCGGGTGGTTGGGTTCCATCTGGGAATAGCTGGAGGCAAAGCCGGGAGGAAGAAGATCCTGTGCTGGCCCTGGAGATCTGGTGAACTCTTCTCCAGGATGCAGCTGCCTACGGCAACTGAAGCGTCCAGGACAACGGCTTGCATCTCTGTGAGTACTCTTTTGACATGACCTACTTCTAGCCCCTGAGAGGCAGCTTTTTAATGCGCGTCTGGAGGATGGTTATGGGAGGGATCTGGTAGAATCTGCCTGGCAGACGCTGAGTTGGAATCAGACTTGTAGAGCTCGATGTAAAGACGGGTTTATTTGATCATTCACGGAACTTCCCTTTGTACGTGGGGGTGATGGGCGATCCTGAAAGTGCAGGACCAAATGCGAACACGATGATAAGGTTGGGCGTATGTGTATGACTGTCTCAATGTCATGGTTGGAAAACTTAGCAGAGGTACCAAAGGGCGTTCTAACCCTCGGGCTGAAAGTGTCATGGAACCTGGTTAGAAGAGTTTAGAGCAAGCACGGTGCAGTGCCCAAATGATCAGCCCATGGTCTCTAGTGAACTCGGTTAGGACGCTTCTGCTCACCCCTCCGTGACCAGCCGGTGACTAGTCTGAGAAGAAAGGTCAAAGGAAAGACCACCAGCAAGCTTGCAAGCTGTTGTATTCAAAGCACTCTAAGAACCTTCCAGAGATGATTGCTTTTCTTCTAAAGTAAGCATGAAACCTCATAAGCGAGCACAGCTATGGTGAGGCCATTGAAGGCTTAGAACGTCCACCCTCGTTTGTTTATGTTTGTTTGTTTATTTATTTATAATGCGCACCTCAGCCCTAGGTATCTGGGCGCAGTGATATGATATGATATGATATGATATGGTATTTGTAACGCGCCTATACACAAGTGTTTCAAGGCGCGACGAGGCAGGGAGGGAGGGAAACAAGGGGAAGACAGACAAACGATCCTACTAGGCCAGGTGTCATTCAGATCGCGCAAGTGCAGAGGTAGGGGGAAAAGGAGAAAGTGCAGGGGGAGGAGGTGGGGGGGAAAGTGCAGTACACGGTAAGTAGCGTAATAAATAATAAATAATAAATAAAAGGGCCAGCTGGTGGCAAATGCGAGGTAAGTGCAGAGCAAGTGCTAGGAAGGGGGCTGTAGGGATACAGTGACAGTCCCACAGTGCAGGGGGAGCCAGGGAGGCAGTGCAAGTGGAGAGTGGCTGGGCCCTGGACCGAGGTCGCTGAGAGTGGCCAAGATGCAGGTTTAGTGCAGAATTTCAGTGGGGAGTTAAGCAGGTTTAGCAGGGGAGAGGGAGAGAAAAGGCAGAAGCGAAGAGGAAGGTTTTGAGGTGCTTCCGGAACCGGAGATGGTTCTCCTCAAGTTTCAGGGAGGCAGGAAGGCTGTTCCAGAGGGAGGCCCCTGCTGCGGAGAGAGATCTACCCCCAGCTCGTTGCTTCGAGAAGCGGCTGACCATGAGGGAGTTGGAGACGGATGAGCGAAGGGCTCGTGAAGGAAGATATTTAGGAAGAGAGAGTTGAAGGTATTTAGGCCCCAGGCCCCAGAAGGCCTTGTGGACAATGCAGAGGGTTTTGAACTTAATCCTCGCAGCCACTGGGAGCCAGTGAAGAGATTTCAGTCCTGGAGAGATACGGTCCCTGGGCTTGAGGCCAAGGACAAGTCTCGCAGTTCTGTTCTGGATAAGTTGCAGAGGGCGGAGAGTGGAGGCAGGCAGATTAAGATAGAGGCTGTTACAGTAGTCCAGCCTTGAGAGAACCAGGGCTCGGGAGACAGTGAGCTTCTGGGGGAAGGAGAGGAAGGGAAGAATACCTCTGAGGAGGTGCAGCTGGTAGTGTGACTTCTTAGAGACGTCAGATATATGAGGAGAGAAGGAGAGTGTGGAGTCGAAGATGACCCCGAGGTTTTTAGCCTTGCAGGTAGGGGCAGGAAGGGGGCCAAGGGAGGCCGGCCAGAGAGCTGCAGGGAAGGAGGGAGTGGGTGTGCCGATGAGTAGAATCTCAGTCTTACTGGCGTTAAGGCAGAGGTCATTGGCGGCACACCATTCCTGGATAGCAGACAGACAGTCGGAGATGAGGGAAGAAGAGGAGGAGGCCGAGGGTAGCCTGAAAATGAGCTGGGTATCGTCCGCATAGCACTGGAAGTGGGGGCAGAGAGCGGCGATGCGGTGGGCAAGGAGTGCCAGATACTGGTTGAAAAGCCAGGGAGAGAGGTTGGATCCCTGGGGGACACCACAGGTGGAGAAAAAGATGTCGGAGAGGAAGGAGCCCATTAAAGGCAGAGGTCATTGGCGGCACACCATTCCTGGATAGCAGACAGACAGTACAAGATAATGCTAATTCTTCGTTACAGGCAGACATAAATTTAAACAATAACAATAATTTGGTTGCAGAGCTTAACAGCCCTTTCCAAATGTGGACTGAAGCACACAAAATGTACTCATTTGAAGTGTGCTACAGTCAGTACTAAACCACCAGTTTATGTTGTCTCAGCAATATCTAAAGCCTGGATCTCCACCTGGGAACCCAGCGTCTTCTTTCCACTGTTGCTGGGCTTCCCTCTCTCTGCACAGCACTTGGGCTGCCGCCAGGAGCAGTGCTCACAGGTGGCTGCGCGCCCCATGCAACAGTTATGAGTGAACTTTAGCATATGGAGGAAGATTAATGAAGAGCGACAAGAACTCTTAGAAGAAGATACAGGCGCACTGGTCTGTTCTCTGTTCATCGCCAGATGGTGTTATGACTTTTTGAATTCGACTGCTGCTTGTCAATACACACCTATTGAATTTCTTCGTGAGTGTTTTTAATGAGACCCATTAGCACAGACACTTCAGGGACAAATGTTGTATTTAAAAGAGTTGTATAGGCCTTTATGTCTACAGTTACCTCATGTACCATGAGAGTTTGAGTTCTGGAGCTGGTTCTCAAGGCCTCCGCGCAACAAGATATTTTAATGTCCTCACACATGCTCATGGAAATGAAGAGCTGTGCTATATTTTCCCTACCTCCAAACACCACAAATGCACATACACTGGCCTAATTGAGACCTCCAGCCCTTGACTCCTGAACCCTGTCATATGAAGTGCGGCTTTCTCTGGCATATGACTGAACCCATTTGGGGGAAATGGAGGTAGAGTGTTGGGGTGGTGCGATTCCTGGGAAAGGCATATTAGGCTGTAAAACAGTTCCACATATGCATCCCAAGGGGGGGCCCAGGGGGAACGCAAAGCGTTTCCCCCCGGGGAGGTTTTTGGTGCTGCACACGGCCAGCGAGTGGCCGTGGGGGGCAGAGCGCCTATCTAGGGTATTTAAGGGGCCAGGGAAGGTTCGGGAGGTAGGCGACGGTTGGACTTGGTGATTCCTGTTGCCTGCTCCTGAGCCTTTCCTGGTATTAGCTGGGCCTAGAGGTGTGTGTGTTAGTTAGGTGAGGCAGGGGAGTGTTGCTAGAGTGGGCGGGTAGGTAGTTGTTTAGTTTAAAAAAAAAAAATTATATTATAATTTTGTGTAAGGGTAGAAGGGGTGCCGTAGATAAGACACCCCTTGGCTGCTTACCGGTGGGTCCCGTGTGGGAGGGTGCGCGTCGGTGGGAAATCCAGGAAGTTGGTGGGATCGTGGACTCTGGGGTGCCGTGGGAAGTAGGGGCAGCCTTCTGACGTTTGCTTGCCGGTGGGGTGTTTTTGGTTTAGAAGCAGTGTGCTGGGCACTGTGTACACAGCGCCAGTGCCGTCTTCCTGGGTCCTCCTGGAGTGTGGGCGGCCACCCGTTAGTTGGAAGTAGACTGTATTAGAGTCTACGCTGCTGGATACACGGTAGCAGGCGAGGGACAGAGGAGGCAGTGTGGTTCCTTAAAGGGACAGTGCTGATTTTCTGGCTTCCCTATAGTGCGGTGCATCTCACGATCCACCAGGGGGCAGTGTGACACGGTCACTCCTATGCCCCAGTTCTAATTGGGCTGCTGGTTTTTGGGGCTTTCCTTTTCTTGTGGCTGTTTATTTGCCAGAGTAATGGGTTTTAAGGGATAGGGCAGGATTTAGGGGGGTAATTATAAAAAAAAAAAAAAAAAAAAAATAAGAATAATTTTGGGAACAGTTTTTGTATTTTATATTACCTTTTTGGGTGATAGCAAGTGCTCGGTTACATTGGTGCAAAGCTGGTAGTTTGTCGTTTGGGGTATAGGTCCACGGGTAGATTTTGGCTCGGGAGCTTAGGGCAGTTAGTTTAATTTTCAAGGGGCATATTTTAGTGCACATCCAGACATTTGGTGCACTATGGTGGAACAGGGAGCGAGCAAGAAGGGTCTGGTTGATGCTAGGGCTCTGAGGGAGGCCCTGGAAATAATTAGCAGGGCATCTAAGGCCCAATTGGAAGGGGCGGTAGGGGAAGTAACGGGAGAAAGAGAGGTAGGTGGGGGAAGGCCGCAGCGTAGAGCTGCGGCAGAGTGGGCTCTAGTGGCAGTGGTGGCTTGCACCCCCGCGGCAGGGAGAGGGGAGGTTTGGGAATCCAGGGGCAGGAAGGTGAGGAGGGAGATAGACAGGAGGGCATCCGGGGGAGAAATGATTTCGGGTGGGCAGCCAGTGAGGGAGGGAGGGAGTGATAGCCCTAGGGAAGCTGGGAGTGCTCAAAAGGAGTCGGCTCAAGGGAACCACAGTGGGGCCAGTGAGGGGGCGCGGAAGGGGGTGACAGGGCAGAGGGGAAGAGAGGGTAAATACCTGCAGAAGAGCGCAGGTGGGAGAAGGAGGGTGAGGTCCCCATCAATTGAGGAGGTTGGAGCGGGGTGCGGAACGGCCCCCCTGAGTAGGAGGAGTGAGGGCAGAGGGTGCTGCGCAGCCCCCACTGGTCAGGTGGAGGTAGAGGGTTTCAGAACGGCCCCTCCTCGGTCAGCGCAAGGAGAGCCTAGAGGGTGCAGCATGGCCCTAGCAATGAGGATTCCAGGGTGGAGGACGGAACTCCTTGCCCGAGAGAAGAGGACCAGGCAGGGGTTTCCGTGGCCCCGCCGAGAAGACGTCAAAGGAGTGGCGGGGCGGACGCCCCGGGCTCGCAAGAGGAAGATCAACTCAACTCTGGCATGAGCTCGCATCCACAATGGTATTTAAGGGGTGATGAAGTTGGTTTGGAGGATTATGTGGGGCAATGGGAGGTAGAAGGTTATAGGGCGGTAAGGAAAAGGGGGGAGGAGAGAAGAAGTTCAGGTGCAGGGTGGTCGGGGGGCAAGAGGTCGGGGGAACCATTGGCTGGGTGAGTCTGCTGACATGTTTTTTCCCCGCAGTAGGAGCCCTCTAAGAAAAGAGATGAGGAGCATCGGTGTGGACGCCAGACCGCAGACGGCCTGCGTGGAAAGAGGTGAGCAGGAAAGGGAATGGTCATCTGCATGGCAGAGAGGGCTCACAAGAAGGGGGACAGGAAATGGAGGGTCCGGACTGCAAGGGGTAAGGAAAGAAGTTGGTGTACAGGCCATTGGAGCCTTGGAGGTTGAGAAGAGCATTTGCTCAGTGGAGGTCCAAACGGACAAGGTGGTGGAGCCATTGGTGCTCGAGGTGCAAGATGAAAAAGAAAAGGAGGTTGAAGTGAAAGGAAAGGGGAAAAAACTGCCATACATGGGGATAACTAAACCGTTGGGGGCGCACTTGATGGCAGCGACCAGGGAGAAGATCCAGGCGGGGGAATTTGTAGATGTTTTTAAGTTGCTCCATAGGGAAGTGAGAGCAAAGGAGGGATGTAAAGAAGAAGAGAGGGAACTGGCTTCGCGCCCAAGGGTCCTGGTGACTATTGAGAATTGGACGTCGGCATTTATCATTTATGCCAGTGTTTATTGTGAAAAATTCCCTGAGCATTGCGTGGCCCTGTTTAAATATATGGACGTAATTAGGAAGGCTTTCACGAGTTTCGGGGGCTTTGCCTGGGTAAGGTATGATGAGGAATTCAGAGCGAGAATGGCGGAGGACAGTCAGTCGGTCTGGGGGGAGATGGATATGGATCTTTGGCTGCAATGGATGGCTCCAACGAGGCCTGCCCCGACATTGCACACAGCAAGTGGGCTGCCTGTGCCTTTCCGGCCCTTTCTTGGTCGCCCCGCCCATGAGGGGGCGGGGGGAGGAGGCAGAGGGCAGTCCTCAGCAGCGTGCTGGGCGTTTAATAAGGACGGCTGCAGGAGGTGGATGTGCAAATTTAAACACGAGTGCAGCAGGTGTGCGGGTCGGCATCCGGTTACGGATTGTTTTCAGGCAGGGGACAGTGGGTCAGGGCGAGGAGCGGGGCAAGGAGGTGGGGGGGAAGGACCGCATGCCAGGTAAATTGGGGTGTGCTGGTAGGTCGGGCTCGGTTTAGCATAATAGGAGGGGGGGCACAAGGTTTGATGAAAGGTTTTGGGGGTGATTTAAAGGGGGTAGGAGAGGGGTGAGGAGGAAGAATGGAAGGTAGGGGAGTGCCGCAGGGGGGTGTAACTGTGGAAATTGTTAAGGGGTGGTGGCCGTCGTTTGGAGGGCATAGTTGACGGTGGAGAAGCCCTCACGCTTGCCGCACGACAAGGTGAGGAAGCTTCAGGCTGCATGGACGGAGGTGCGGGAGCGCCTCTGGTGCAGCAGGGGGAAGTGGAGATGGGTCTGCATGGACGGGGGTGCACTAAGGCCCATGATGCAGCTGGGGGGAAAAAGTGGAGCAACGAAGCAAGGTGCTAGAAGAGGAATTTATGTGGAATGGTCTGCATGGGGGGGGCGCAGGTTTGGCCCCTGGTGCAGCGGTGGAGAGGAGTAAGGCAGAAAAGGGGCCTGCATGGACGGGGGTGCACTAGGGCCCCTGGTGCAGGTGGGAAACAGGTGGTAATGGACGCAAGGAGCTTGAAGATTAGTTATATGGAAGGGACTGCATGGACGGGGGTGCAGGTTGGGGCCCTGGTGCAGTGGCGCGAGGAGTAATAAAGTAAAGGGCCTGCAGGGACGGGGGTGCACGTGGGCCCACAGTGCAGGGGGGGCAACGCAGGGCCAAATTAATAAGGTGATGGAAGGTGGGGGGGGCAAGGGTGAGCAGGAGGGTAATAGTTTAGGGTAAGAGGGGGGGCTAAGTGGGTTAGGTGTATTGTTTACAGGTTAGGTGAAAGGGGCAAAATATAGGGGGACAGGTAGGAGAGGACCTTGGGTGTTTCCGGAGAGGGTTAAGGAGATGGCCAGAAAGGATAGGGTACTGAGGAAGGTGTTACTACTGGTGCGGGAAAGGTTAGGAGGTTGGAACTCATTCATTTAGGAGGGGTGCAGCATCTGAAGGTAGCAGGCTGGGCTATTCAGAGGAATAGGTGAATAGGTTGGGACGCTGGGAGTAAGGGAGATACAAAGGGTATGCCAGGGACCGGGTCAAACGGAATGTCGTTAGAACATTTTTTCAGTAGGTAGCAGGAGTGTTGCATTTATTAGGATGTTGGTGATTTGTAAGTGATTTTGTAATTTCTTTTTCAGATGCTGCTAGGAGGTACGGTTAGATGTAAAAAATCTGGTTTTTGGGACATTCTAGGGTTAAGTGGGCGGGTAAAGAAGCTGAGAAAAGGGTTGTTGGCAGGCAACTGGGGTGCAACTATAAAGATGTTGTGGTAAGATGGTCCGGGTTTGAGGGGCTGGGCTGGGATCAGTGGCTTCCCATGTTGGCTGGGTTGAGGGAAAACTATGGGCCTCCAGTTGGGGGGGATTAGTCTTGGTGGGGAAAATGATCTGGTAAGGGATACGGGTGTGGCTCGTCTTAGGAAAATAAAAAGGGTTTTTTGTTATGGGTCTGACAAGGGTGGCCTCAAGCAACAGTAGGGTGGGACTAAGTGTTTGCCACAGAGAGTTGGGAGGGGAGCGAAAAATGAGGGTCCGATAGGGAGGGCAAGGAAGGGGATAAACAGAGAGATGGTAGAATTTTGTACATCGGTGTCAGTACAGGTTCTGGACCGTAAGGAGATGGTTTAGAAAGGATTGAGGAGATTTAGAGAGGATGGGTAAACTTTCTGGTTTGGGGAACAATCATTATCTGGCGGACTGGAGCTCTTGGCTGCGAGATTGGTTGAGGAGTTGGAGGTAGGAAAATTGGTGGGGGGGGGTGGGGCAGAAAGAACACCTCGGGGGAGGGTTTTTCTGGTGCCAGGGGCATGGCCCCTTTTGACGTGGGGGGAGGGAAGCACATTGGGGGAATGACACGGGAAAGGATGGGGTGGCGCTGTTTGCACAAGTGGGCCACCACGGGGGAACAGGTATTGAGCCTGGAGGGGCATGGCCCCGGGGAGAAAGCGGGACGCCTGGAAAAGGGGTAAGGAGACGGTAGGGTCCAAGGGATCGTTAGGGAGGAAATGGCTTTATTTAATTATTTAATTGTTGGGTAAAAAATGAGAATGTTTAATTATTTAATTGGTTGTTTAAAATATGTCTTTAGTTTGTAAGGCCATGGAGCCAGGTAAGCATTTAATTGTAAGCTTTGGCCTGTCACATTAAAGCGACCTTTTCCACTTTTAAATGAGTCTGGGTTTTTGTGCAGTAAGCCAAAAGGGGGGCCCTGGGGGGAACGCGAAGCGTTTCCCCCCGGGGAGGTTTTTGGCGCTGCACACGGCCAGCAAGTGGCCGTGGGGGGCAGAGCGCCTCCCTAGGGTATTTAAGGGGCCAGGGAAGGTTCGGGAGGCAGGCGACGGTTGGACTTGGTGATTGTCCCACCCTCCCACCCCCTGCATTTTGGGTTAGGTATGGTGTCTGGTTTTATTAAAGGGGGGTGGGGGACCATTGTACTTGGTTTCTGCAGGGGTTTTTTATGTCCCAGGTCAAGGTTTTTAATTGGTTGTTTAAAATATGTCTTTAGTTTGTAAGGCCATGAAGCCAGGTAAGCGTTTAATTGTAAGCTTTGGCCTGTCACATTAAAGCAACCTTTTCCACTTTTAAATGAGTCTGGGTTTTTGTGCAGTAAGCCAAAATGGGCGCGGACACGCTTTCCCCTCTATTTACCACACTTTTGGGTTCTTTTTCTGTTCGCATGGTGGTGTCATGCAGCTCATAATTTGACTATATAAGGTTTGTTGGTCATCAGGTCTCACTAACAGCTTCATTTTAAATGATGCAGGTGTACACGGAAACGTTAAATTGAGGCACTATGCGTTAGAACCTCCATTTAACACCCCGCCTCATTTTTGGCGCCTCGTGACACAGTGGAGGGGCACAGAGCAGAAATAAGATCTCCAGCGTGCATTCCTCCCCCAGCCTCATTGGCGCATTTCATGTCACGCCTACACAGGCGGTCATTGAATGGATTCATATGGAAACTGACTTGGTTTTCCACAAGGACAAGACCAAGCGGAACCCATTTGAATCCATTGTAAACACCACCGGCAAAGCGCATTTGCCGGCAGCGTTTACATTTCCACGAGACTGAATGGAAAAATGAAAGAGTCAAGTGCCATGTGGACATTTCAAAATTGCATGCAGGGCACCCGAACGGGCCATCTCTGTCTTCAGTGCATAAGCCAAGGTGAGATAGTGGTGTTTATGAATCTGTCTCTCTCTCTCTCTCTCTCTCTCTAGAGGGAGAGAGGGAGAGAGAGAGAGAGAGAGAGAGAGAGAGAGAGAGAGAGAGAGAGAGAGAAGATATTTGCCTCTCTGCAGTCGCCTTGCTAGCAGGGGTGTGGTGGGTGTGGGGCGGGGGGGGGAATGGGTGACTATAGCCCAGCGTCTTTTGGTTGTAGCCCTGGATAGAAGCTCAGGGGCTACAACCAAAAGGCTAGCTAGGAGAGCCGAGGTAGAGACATGAAAGATCCCTTCTGCCCCATCCACAATAATATGTTTCTATGCAGGACAGAACGGGATCACATCCTAGGGGCGCTCAAATGGTTAACGTAAGAAAAATTGAATAAAGTCCTAAAAGCAAGTCAATGGCACGTGTGTTATCTTCAATAGCTGTCCATCGCTTCCTGTTTACTGATCTGCTGCTCATAAACATCTTCCAGAACATTTTGGCCATGGGGTTGAGTCCAAGTTTATGAGCTTTTGAGTGGCCGAGGGGGATTTACAAGACACACGCCAAACTAAATGTCAGCTGCCCTTTTGTCTCATAGAAATTGGTTGATTGCAGGAATGGAGAGTTCCGCCCAATGACTAAGGTCTATACACCCGGCTGGAGCTGATTGGATAAAGGCAGTAGAGATACGTCTATGAAATGAACTGTAAATGTAATAATGAGGATGACTTATCCTAGCGTTACAGTACATTGGAAATCACCTTTCATATATATACTATTGATTAATGCTTTAAAATCATGACTGGGTGCACATATATGTTATTTGTATAGATCTGACTTGGTAAAAGTCCAATGAACATTTATCGGTCTGTTAAGAGTTGGTGTGTTTATCCTTCTCTCATGTGCAATATGGATGTGTAGATGGGACATAAAAAAGATGAAATTATTGTGGCTTCAGGATATATGAATTATGTCTGTGATGTGTGACAATGTCTCCAGCTTGGCCCTAAAGGTGTGTTATGGGGGTCAGCACAGGGGGCCAGTGCCTACTATCCGCTACTTGATATGGTGCTCGGGGACGATGTCAGGAGGATCCCCTGGTCTCCCTCACAAGACTTGGGGACTGATACAGGGGACACCAAATGGCTCATTATACTGGTACTTGCCCTTTAAGAAGGCAGACTCAGAATATAGTGTTGAAATCTGCAGACCCTGTACATTCGGACCTCTGGTGCTTAGCCTCTTTGGATATCACTTAGAAGTGTACCTAAGCAGAATCCACCTACCTCACCGCTACCACAGGGAATGGGCAGAAGTCCACAGAGAAGATGCAATACTTGCCAGCTCTGCTTGAGCTCAGCTTGTGCCTCCAGGCATGCATGAGCAATTCTGCCTAATCCAAGATGGTGGACCAGCCTTTTACAAACTTGGTCCGCTTTGGGGGAAAAAAACAGTACAGTCAAATTAGGTACACTGGGTGTGTGATGCCCAGGCAGGTAGCCCAACCAATCCTGGAATAGGGAAAATAATCACACCCAGTTGCAAGTCCTTACTATAGGTCAGGCCCAGGGAGAAGGAACCAACCACTATATAACCCTGTGTGTGGGAAAATGTAGTGTGAGAGTTTGGAGCAGCAGAGCTGTGAGTGGAAGTGCAGAGACATTCAGGATGGAGTATGAATTTGAGGAGGAGGAGTTGGAGCTATGGGAGAAGTTGAAGGTGCAGGAGGAAGGAAGACAACAAGGAAGGATGAATGATTTACAGTCGGGAGAAGGAAAGGAAGCAGAAAAGGTGAAAAGGGAAAGTAGAAGCCCCTAAGTAGAGAGGAATTCAGAGCAGTTGAGGGGAAGAGAGGAAACAAGAAGTGAGAGAGGGGGACAGTGGATAATACATTGGAGGCAGTGGGAGAGGTCCAGACAAGGAGTAAGGTAGTAAAACCCTAGTTGTGCTCTTGGAGCTGTCAGAGGAGGAATAAGCATATGGTGAAATGTCAAGGAGGTTAGATGACAGGCAGCTCGATGGCTAGAGATGAGGTCTAGTACGAGGCCGATAGGCATGAGTGTGCCTTGGCTCAGTAGAGAGGGAAGGTAGATTGGGCTGAGAAACGTTATGTTTCGGACCCTAAGTCAGGAAAGTGAACCAGAACCTAATCGGTCATTTAGACACCCTCAGGACCTACCTCACCTCTGGTAGAGTCTGTGGAATTTGCTCAAGACGAACCTATGGCTACAACACGAATTCCCACTAAAACATCTTTTGAAGGAGCAGCTCTGTACAAGGGACTGTGAGTGGCATCATGGAGAGACCTGGAGAGGCTTTTGTAGAACCCTTTTGAAGTAAGAAAAGCTTTTGCCATTCTGACTCTTTTTGGATGGGTTGCCCAATAATGTACAAAGTCCTGACCAGTCTGCATTTGTACCTGTGCATGCCTCACGTGGGGTCCATCGATCAGATTTGCACCCCCTCTCCTGCACTCCCGTAAGGAACTAAAGGCCCTGGACCTCAAAAAACATCTTATCAGGATCCCACCGCTGAATTACTGACGATAACCCTAGCTTCCACATGTACCTCCTACTCCCACTGCCTGTAACTTTGTAATCGCCCTATTGTGTATCCAGTGCTCTGTTGCTATCCTGCTAGGGTTGTCTTTTACAAATGCCATACAATTTACAGGTGGGGTTACAGACATTGGACTTCCAGGATAATCCTGGACATTGCGAATAAATAACCATCATTTTTACATCTGATCGGCTCTGTTTAGTTTTTTCATAGAAAACATGGGGTGAGAGATAAGGAACCCTGGTTGTAACGTTTTATATATTCGAGTTCCTGCTCATGGAGTTCACTCAATGGGGTCTATAGCAGGAATCAACAGGGTGGCCTGCAGGTTACCTTTAAAATAATGATCATAAACCTCGAGCCAGGGTGTCTACCTTCATAGATAGGAATGTGTATTTTATTTTCCCAACAAAACGTTGTCTTCACAATACTCCGTTTTGGAAATTTTTCATTTGGTGATGGCGCAGTCATCTTGTTTTCGCTTAGATCTCGGTCCCAGACAGTTGTAATTGAGGGACCAGAAACTCGTTACCTTTTCTCTATGCTTCTTTTCCTATGCTGAATGATTACCTTTGGGAAGGAGAAAGAAAATGTAGACTGATCATTGTGTTTCAATGGATTGTTTTGCTGATTAAATATTTTCTGAGTAAAATTGTCTTGATGGGAAAACACTGATAAAAATGCTTTTTATCATTCTTTTTCATTTTTACAATTTTTCTTTACTAGCTCATTACTTGACAAACCATTATAGTTTCAACTAAATATTCTTTTGACCAGGTTAACTCCCTGATAACAACCTACTACACCCTCTTCTCACTATTCTATATCACTCATTGCTTTCCATTATTCTATGATTGTTTTTCCTCCTAACTATTGCTTCTGCCACATCCTATTCCTCATGGTTCTGATTGTTCCCTTTTGGTCTTTTTACAACATCACGCTTACCACTGTCCCTGTAGGCCCTCTTAACACCTTGGGCCTCATTCCGAGACTGGTGGTAGTCATGGCGCTATTTGCGCCATGACTGCCACCAATAACGGGTCCGGCACGGGTCTAGTTCAATGGGGAGTTACCGGTGTAGTCCGACCTTTGCGGGACCAGTAAGTCCCCATTGAAAATGCCATTCCCCATTCCCATTTGAGCCCCATAGGGCTCAATGGGAATGGGGAGGGTGCAAATAACGGGCTCGTGCATGTCAAGCCTGTTATTTGCGCCCTGGTCCCTTAGCGGGCGCGTCCATATTGCCTGGTCAGACCAGGCGTTACTGGAGGGACCCGCTAAGGGACCTTGTAGTAGGGCGATAAGGGATTACTGGCACCGGTCTCCTTACCGGTGCCCAGTATCCCTTACCGCCCCACTTGTAATGACCCCCCTTGTCCTGGAATTCTTGCATTCTGTCCTCCTCACATGTTACCCTTACCCTTTTCTCAGTCGAGTTAGTTGTAGTTTCTATGTGAATGGTTGCATTCAGGAAGGTGTATTAGAAGTCGTTAGATTGAGGCATGATGTCACAAGCATTGCTCCTAGGCATGCGAACGGTGCAAGGGGTCTATTGTGTTTCCGGTGGAGCTCCAACTGCACCCTACTGAATGTCACAAGTATTGGCATTTGTTATGGTAGGTGCCTGAGCTATGTCTATCCGATTGGAGGTGATCTTAGCTTGGCTAACACCGTATCGGATGTTTGCTTGAATCTAGTCTGATTATGGACACGTGTAGGTCTTTTTTGATGCGCAGAGGTCAATGAGCATAGATCTATAGCACCGTCTGTATGAAAGGTCGACGATGCTCCACAGCAGTTGATCCTGCACTCTTTGCACACCAGTTTCAACTTTGTTCTGATTCTACAGTATATTAATGTACGATTTGCCCTATGATTTCTGGTGCATATTACTCTGAATTTTACCTTGTCTTCTGCTAGTAAGCTTCATAGTAATCCCAATGATTTTAGCTTGGAAAGGGTGGAAAGTGTAAGTGAGGCTAATGATCAAGGTGGTGCCCCCTTCTTTCCACAGAGGCCCTAAATGCGTTTAAAGCACAAACATATATCAAAATCATAAGGCACTTACAATGCATTGTGCACTGGAACACTCCACAGTAGACTCGTGCCCATGACCTCCTGTCCCCTCTTGACATGACGAAGGGCAAACAGCTAAGGGCCAACCTCTAACCTAGCCTCCAACCTCTTTGCCTCTTAGCCTATGAGCTATTGCTTTGCTGCGTCCTGCTACTTGCTTGTACCAACTACAACATTGCTCAGCCCCGCTTTGAACATGCACTGCTTTGACTAGCTCTTCCTTTCTCTGCTACTTCTTTCTTCATTCTCCTATGCTCAAAACCATTTAAACTCTCTTCCCATCGCTATCATCTCTTTTCCTCGATGTCTCTCCTCTTCTCGCTCACCTACTCTCTCTATTCACAAAACCTCCAACCCTAATTTTCACCACTCTTCCTCTTCTCACCTCTACCCCCAATACCTCTCTACTTCACAGACTCAACACCACTATGCGTCTACATATCCCTCTCTTTATATTACTCTTTGGAATGCACTTCCTGTCTGTAACAAGACTTCCTTTACCTCAGACTACCTTCTATCCTGTTCTCCTTCTCTTGACCTCATTACCCTTACAGAAACCTAGATTCCTCCCTTAGATTCTGCAACCCCTGCTGCCCTTCACCACCCTGCCCACACCTTCACCCAATCTCCCCACCCAAGTGGCAGGTGTGGCGTTTTAGGACTGATCTTATCTTCCAAACGTATCTCTCCTACTCCCCTATCTCCTGCAAATTCTCCATCTTTCGAATACATCTCCACAATCACAGCCCCGATAGCATTCATATTATATCTCTCTGTTGGCCACCTGGTCCCGCTGCTCCAACTTATTAACCACCTCTCCCAACTAATTGATTCCCTTCCTCCCCATCATCACCTCATTATCACTGGTCTATCCACTGACTTTTGCTCTCTTCTCCTTAACCACTCACTCTCTTTTTTCCACTCTCTGCCCACCCATTCAAATGGTAACTCCCTTGACCTTATTCTCATCTCCTCTAAACTTGCTGCTTCTAATATTTCCACCGCTCCTTCTCCCTCTGATCATTCCATCGTCTTTGACTCAATCTCCCCTCATACTTCAACCCTTCTCTCTCCATCTCCCACTTCCATTACTAAGCTCATGTTTCCCTTCTCCAAAATTCCTATCTACCTCTCTGACCTACACAACTCTCTCTCTCCTCCAATGCAAAATTCACTGTTCCATTCACTGATGAAAGCATCACTAACTTTAACGCTGCTCTTAACGCTCCATTCTCCTCTCACTTCCCTTTTACTACATTCACTCCTAAACTCTCCCCTCCATGGCCTTAGACTACACCTTCTATCTGCACTCTTAAGACAATAATGAGGAAAACCCTTTGCACTTGGCAAAGGTCTCCACCTCTAACTGACTGCTCTTCAAAACTACTCCTCTGCCCTTGACTCTGCCGAATGTGACTATCTCTCCCTCATTTTGGCTCAATCCTTTCAACCTAGGAGCCTCCAAAAATCCCATAACTCAATTCCCTAACCTCCTAAACCATCCTCAATCTCCTCCAATCTTTCTGCTAATGATCTTGCTCTCTGATTTGCTTCAAAAAGCTCCAACCTTAAAAATACCCTTGTAAATTACCTTATTTCGCCACTATTCTCCACCACCTCTACCCTCCTCTCCTGTGACAATGTTTTCTTTTTCCCCCACTAACCCAGATGAGGTTCTTGCCCTTCCCCTCAGGGCTAACGCTTGATATGCCCCTATCGACCTATCTCCGCACATAGTGAAACTCAGCTCCCAGTGTTGTTCCATATTGAACTTGCCTCTTGAACCCCTCCATTGACAGTGCCACATTTCCATCATCCTGCAAGTCGGCTACTGTCAGCCCTATCCTTAAGAAACCTGACCTAAATCCTAATTGTCCTGGCAACTTTCGTCCTGTCTCTCTTCTACCCAGTGGTGACTAGTGACTTTTTCGATTAGTGGGGCATAAACATTTCCCATGAAATGCATGTGCGACCTTGCAGAGCGAGTGATCCCAAACCAATCTTGGAGGGCGCCCTGAGGGGGGGGCTCTCCCCGAGGTAATTTTTGTAAATAAAGGGATAAAATGGTGCATTTGACAGCACACATTCTGTGAAAAATGGTTTAACGAATCACAGTTTATAGTCAGTCAGTTTATAGTCAGTTGTATAGGGTAGTAAATGAAAAAAAATCAAATGCCACAAACAGTACACAGGAGCATTTTCATTTTGCCTTTGCCCACTATATGCCAGCATTCTACCAGTGTAAAACAAAACGTTCATGCTGGCTGTGCCCACACATTTCAATGTTGGCTGCACCAATATATGCCCACAATCCCACATAAAAACATGCACATGTTTGGTTTTCCCATAATGCCAGTAGTGTAAGAAAACATGTCCATGTTGCCTCCGCCAATATATGCTACTATTCCATGTAAGAACGTACACATTTGCTCATAATGTCAGTAAAAAAGGCCATGGTACTGTAAGAAAACATGTCCGGAATGGATGCACCACTTTAGGTCAGTATAGACACATAAGAACATTCATTATGTTGAATTTGCCCATAGTACCAGTAAAACATGCCATGCCACTGTACAAAAACTTCAAACTGGCTACCTCAATGTAGTTCCTCCCCTCCATCCTCACATAAGTACTCATCTTTAACTTAGCTTTGCACAAAATGCCCGTAAAACATGCCATTTGCTCGGCCACGGTAAGAAAATGTCCATACTGGCTACACCAATGTAGGCCATTCTGCTAAGCAAGAACAATGATCAAGTTAGATTTGCCCACAAGGACACTAACGTTGGCCTTCCCTTCCATGCTTGTCATGGACAACAAGAGTGTGGTTCATCACACTCTTGGGCTTCATCATTGATGCAGCAATCCTTCCGATATTTTCTACCCTGGCTGCTGCACCTCTGAGCAATCCCTCTTATCTCCCTCTTGCCAGAACAACGCTTCATCTCTGTGCCTTCGTGAATGCAAGCTGCTGTCTTCCCTTCTACTTCTTGTGCTTACTCATAAACCCTCAGTTCTCAATTAGGCAGCTATAAGGTGGCACGCAATGCTTTTTAAAGCACTGTAAGTAGATATATATTTACATATGTCATGGTTCCAGACTATGATCTTAGAGTGATAGTTCTTCCTCTTTCCTGTCAGTACGATGCTTTTTATTTGATGACCACGCCGTCCTTTTAATGGTCTGAGCCCTGGTGCTAAATCCTTCCTTATGCTTCAGCTGTGCAGTTAAAATGACAATTACGTTGAATGTAGAAAGCAGTCCTAAATGAGGTACTAATAATAATAATACTTGCTTACAGAGCTTAGAAGCTGCAGGATTCCAGCATAAAGTGCTACATAGACATTATTATTACTATATGAATTCGGAGAAATGTGATAATCCGCGTGCTGAACGCTGATTATAAAATGACCAGGTTTGGTTAGAAGCACAGCTTCCATTTGCGAAAATGTAAGTGCAGTGATGTGTGGCTAATGTCCCACCTTCCTGGTCCTGTAAGTGTGAGTCAATAAACCGCAGAGTCTCACGTAGAACATTTGAAATGTTGAGTAACATGGACAGTGGGACCCAAGGACTCAAATATCCATCTTACTCTACATCTACTTCTACCACCGCAAGCGAGTATCAAAGACTGTCATCCCTTTGGGGACAGGTGGTACTACCAGGAACAGAACAAGCAGTTGCTGCATTTCTTTCAAATGTTTTGTGTAAAAAGTTGACTTCTGTACAAACACGTCTCAACCGTTTACAAAAGTCAATTTATTCAACAGAGTTGCAGAGTTTTGTGAAATGTTAGAATTCCAGGTGTAGGCATTCGCCTGAATATAATAAACTATCCTGTAAAAATGCATCTTGCTTGAGGGAGGTGGATCATGTGTGAAAGGCAGCGTGCATCGCGTTTGAGGATTCATAATGTGCTCGCTCTGACGCCCTTGGGTGCAACGTTCACCTGTGGGAAAAGTTGTCTGATCAAGATCTTGCTCAACACCCATTGTAAAAGCAAACTCATGGTCCTGGATTATCGTACGCCACCTGCTGCTAATATTCGTTTTTGAATAATAGCGTATACTTATATAGCGCTTGCAGACTTTTTGCAATTCCATGGAGCTGTAAATAGCCCAATTTTATATTAAGCAACTCTATCAAAGCTAAGTTGACCCTGATAGGATTCAAACTCAGGTGTGGTGAAGGAAGTTATGAGCTCAGGGCAAATGAGGAGAGAAGGTTGGAAGCACCAGTGTATTTGAGAGCTTGCATGCCAGCTGATTAACCAATGGAGGAGAGGGATTCTTTTGTGATGAAGGCAATATGTGGGACATCCTTGCAATCTGTCATTCCAGAGACATGAAATCAAGCAGACTAATACACTAGTGCTCCCTTAGACTGCAAGGCAGCACTGTACAGACTCTAGAGACGGGGCACACTTTATGTACCTACAATCAATGTGTAGGTTTGCAAGTGTGTGCATGGGATATGACCGCACCTTGTATTGGCTGTGACAAACATGAAACCACTTGTTAAATGTTTCAAAGCCTTCTTACTGGAGCCCCATATTCCGGGCCCATGTTTCATACAAATATTGTTCCTTTGGACAGCACTCACCAGCAATAGCGAAACACAACAACGTTACTTCCTGTTGGCCGACTGGGCCTGATTCATGGAACGTTTTCCTATGGGATTGCGCCATTATAAAACACTTCCATGAATCAGTCTCTCATCCTCGTGTTATGATTGAGAGCACACTCTCCACATCTGTGCGTCTGCCAAGACTTAAAACTTCACTCATTTGTTAAAATACAGTACTACGCTCCGTAATGTCCTGCAAGTTAATTATCGGCAAAATGCATACGAGACACGATCACTGACTCGGACAGCAGGGTTACACGGCAGTGCCACACATAAAAATATCCCTTTCACTTGCAGGCATATGGAAAACCAGCGGCAGCAGAGGCAAGGCGCATCGGGGACAAGTTAATTCAATGTAACGCTGCACCTACATGTTAAATTAAAATAATCTTCGTTCTCTGGCAGCCATGGCAGAGACAGGGCTGGGGAACTAAGAGCAGAGCAATGATGAGCACATCAAATCATCTAAAGCAAGCAAAAGAACGTTATGTCTACGTAACATCATACTAAATAAATGCATGAATAGTTTATGCTATATCGTACCGCACAGTTTTCGTTTAGCCACAAATTCACAAAACTGTGTTGAATTTTGTATGCTCTCTTCCTGTATGCACACTGCCTTTTTACCTTGAGGGTGGGTGGCGGGATGCGGTGTGTGAATTTGGCTCAACTTGGTTGGCGCTTTGCTCCCTATGCACAAGTCACTGTTGGCTGACCTGCATGGCTACTCTTCATCCTTCATTACCACGCTGCTTAAACAGCCAATGAATTTTGATTAACTCTGTGACAGACAGTCCTAGTACAACTGTCAAACTGTGCTATTTGCATATAAGATCATACTGGTGGTGGCCACACCTATGACGCCCAGCCAGCTTCCAGCCCGAAACACTTTACACATTCTGCGTAGAGCCTGAAGAACTCCTTGCAGCAACACAGCAATGCCATCTGACTTGAGTCGGACTCTGACCAAGGCCGGAAGAATAATATATTCATTTATTTCCTGTGTGCTGCAGTGTGCAAGCAGATAGAATGCGCACGACAGAACTGAATGCACACATAATCATTGCCTCAGGCAGTCTGCACTCTGGGCGGCACCCCTTCACCCTAAGAAACCAGCTGCCACTGCTTCTACCTCATTTTTCCAAAATCGTAGAGAATGTAGTTTTCAACCGACTCACTGAGTTCCTTGACGCACACAACCTCTGGGATCCTCGTCAGTCTGGCTTCTGACCACTGCACTCTACTGAGTCAGCTCTCTTGAATGTCAGCAACTACATCTCTTTTGCTCGACATGCTAACCGTTCTTCTATTCTTATTCTTCTCCACCTCTCTGCTGGCTTCGATTCCATCAACCATTCTGACCTTCTCTCAACACTATCTCCTTCAGGTACCAGGGACAAGGCCCTTGCTTGGGTTGCTTCATAACTCGCCCTAGACACTTCCAGGTGTCCTGGAACAGCCTTATTGCCCCAGTCACCCTCTTACTGTTGGTACAAGGTTAATTCCTGAATCCACTTATCTTCACTCTCTAGACCTCTGCTCTTGCCACATTGATCTCCTCCTACAGCTTCTCCTATCAACTCTTCACTAAAGACACTCAGATCTTCTTCTTCTTTCCCTCTTTATCTGCAAAGCTACGATCAAACATTTCTACCTGTCTCTCTGCCATTAAATACTGGATGGCATCTTACTCACTGAGGCTCAACTCCACTAAGACTGAAGTTCTCTACTTCCAATCCAAGCATGCTATTTCTTCCTCTCCCTGTCTGCTCTTCTTTACTCCTAACCGCTTTCCCTAATCTCCTTCTGCATGCATCCTTGGTATTGTCTTTGATCAATTTCACAACTTCTCGCACTTCATCTCCAAATCTGCCACTGCAGCCAGACTTAATCTCCTCCACATCAGAAAAATAAGACATCTTCTCCCCTTCAACACTGCTAAGCAGCTAATCTCCTCTTCAGTGCTCTCTCGACCTGACTACTGTGCCAGTCTCCTCCATGGCCTTCAAACTATGCTTTTTCACCTCTGTACAAAATCCTAAACTTTGCTGTCCATACACTCTCCAACCGTCCCCGTTTCACCTCCACCTCTTCGGCCCATCCTCAGTTAGGCTGGTTATCTATGAGACAGAGGGTAAAGTATAAACTTATTCTCATAATCTTCAAAACTACACATGGACTTGCCCCACTGAACTGAGGACCCTGTTCCCCATCCTCCATCAAACACCAGACATCCATGTCATGAACATTCCTCAGAGAGAGAGACGAGAGAAAACCAGGCATATGGGAGTTTCTCTGCAGTCTTTATTAGCTGTGGTTACAAGACATGTTCTGGACACACTCAAACACATTTTGCCTTCAATCTGCTTATATAGGCTATTTGGATGATGCAACATCCTTATGCAAATGACTACCTTGGTCAGAGTATGCTTCTGGTCGGTCCTCTTAGTAGGAGAAAAAAACATCCCTCCAGTATCATTGGATGGCTTATCTGGTGTACACCAAGCCCACATTAGCATAGCTGGCATCCACAATTTCCTCTCACGCACAAAACTGATAAGCTTATTTTGGATTTAGCTAGACATGACTATGACAGTTCTTAACTTATGCCAAGAATGCCTTCATCACATCAGTGTCTACTCTTCATCTGAGTTCCGGGGTCCTGCCAAGTTAGTTAGTGCCTTATACTGTGGGGAAACAGATATGCTCTATTATATGGGGCCAAATAATACAATTGGTCTCTCAAAATGGTCTGCATGAAGCACGCTGTGCCCTCCTCATTAAGAACATAGATAAATGTATCCAATTTTCCCTTGCTTTATCTGGCTTCATCATTAATGTTGTCTGCTTTTGCTACCAAATTCCATTTTTAACCTAACAAATCCAATTATCTCACTGCCAGATGCTGCCAAAGACTATCTCTAATGTATCAGCCTCTGTTGCGTGTCTGAAAACTCTTGGCATGAGTTGCATGATATTTCTTCATACGCTTATGGTATGTATGTGATATTTAAAGCACCCTTCATTTCCTGGGTCATCCTAACCCAAAAATGTGCAGTGTCATATGCACGTTTGACCTTAAACAAAGGCACTATAATCCTGATTTCTGCAATAATAGAACCATTCGATCTGCCTATCATGTGATCTATACTCAGTTGAGGGGGAGGGATTGTCACCCCCTATATACCACCCTACCTTTTGGCCCATCTCCCGCCCTTTTCTCCCACTTGCTCCCTACGATCATCCTCGGCTCACCTCCTTGCCAACTCTCGTGCCCCTTACACTCTCTCTCGTTTCAGCGGTATCCCCCTCCTTGCTCCTTTACTACAGAATGATCTTCCTCTCCCTATCCGGACTACTCCAACTCTATCACTATTTAAATCCAAGCTCCTAGCTCTCCTCCTTTCTGAATAATCACTTTCATAGCTCCCTGTTCTCCTCTCTCTCTCAACCTCTCTACAACCTTTCTACAACAACTCCACAACACTTATCCCTCACCCCATCATCCTAAACCTAGCACTTCCTCCACTATCCCGTTCCTATATCATGCTCGACTATCCTCATCCCTGGTTCATGCTTGTACCTCCCCTGCATCATCTGGTCTTATATCCACATCCTCGCACCCATTGTTAAGGACACTGGTCCTCTGCTCTTTAAATCAATGTTAAATATTTTGTAAGCTTTTCTGTGCCAAACATGCATTGCTTTCCGTGTAATTTCCATAAATAAAAAAACAGCAGATGAAGAGGAGCTCCCTCTTGCAGCGCCAATGCAGAGGAACCCTGACAATGGAACACCATGGCCTACGTCTGTGGGTGCCAGGTACACTATTCCATCTTGACATTGTTTGTCATGAGAATACCTCTACCATAGATCTGTGAGTTCATGAAAAGGAGCACCATTCCACCTTGTGTCTGTAGCAGTTTATTGAGAGACCACCCTCAACACAGGGAGTTCCTTCCTTCCCCACTTAAGGTGTCCCACAACAAACTGTTTAACAGATTCTTTTCTTCAGCCCTACTTCAGACGCATATCATGGCCCTTGGTTCCCTCCCAGAGCTACCAATGAGCCAAGAACCAGACCAGTGTACGGGAAATATATTTGTGATCATTTAAATTAAAAGTAATAGAAATCACACTGAATTACATGCATCACCTTCTTTGTGGCTCACCATTAACTTCTTGTTACTCAAATCAATTAGACAAATTAGTTTAAAAAAAAACAATCACAGTTCTTTACTGTCTACAAATTTCACTACAAGAAATAATTAAACTGATCAATAACCAAATCATTTATAAATGTAGTGTTGTGCAATTTTGATTTTCTTACGGGCTTAAAAGACTATCAGGAGGATTTCAAAATTGGTACAAATACATATGGCAATTATGATTTCGTCCCACACCTTTGGTTTAAAATAAATATAGGGTGATTTAGCAGTTTGTTTTTCAGACACCCCCTTACTTTGGTCTGTTGTGGGGAAGTCGGACAGAAAGATTGAAATTATTTGGGGAATTTTGGATTTCAGACCCCCCTCCACTAAAAGGCCTCTGTTGGGGAAGCTGGATAAAAAGTTTAGACTTATTTAAGAACAAAGACACCCCTCTTCCTTGAAGAGGTCGGCGTCAGCAGGACCAGAAGGATTACCCAGTTAAATGATAAAATATCATTTTCACCACACACTGGGATGTGAGCTTTGTTAATTAACATTTTAACAAAATTCACCCTGTAGTGTTCTGCCAAATGGGGAATTAATTAAATTAATCTTTTTAGTTAAATAGGCTAAGGATCTACACCGTTTGTCCCCTCCCCCCGCACACTATAAAGGGAAAGGATTTAAGGCAAGCAGATTTCCCCACCTTTTGGTTTCCTAGGGCTCAGTTCTACTTACATCGAATGGCTCTGTTTAATGTTCAGGAACGCCAGCTGCATCTCAAGACACTCTGGAAAGATAGGACAGGGGTCCGGTCACTCCACTCCCAAAGATGGCTTCCCGCTCTCCACCATAGGAGCCAGTCAGCTTTGTGGCCTTCCTAGAAATAGACAGCTCCATCCGGTGCACTCTCAACAATCTCCTCTGGTGTTTCCTTACAGCTGTCAGATGGTAAGTTTCAGCAACTCTCCTGATGGTAAATTTCACCAGCTCTGTCCCCTCCTCCTAGTGCAGTCCCCTTTATATATCAGCGATGACACCACCAATTTTACAATCTTGGGGAAATACCCTGCAATAGTTACTGCAATTCGGATTGGACAGTTACCTCTCTCTCTGCTCCCAAATCAGTCTCCCTCTTAGGATTGGTTTAGGGGTCTGGAGCAACATATGGCAATTCCCATTTGTAATCACCATTTGTTCTCCTTGCAAATTTTGGGAAAAAACTAGTTATGTATCAAACACTTTGTGATTGACTAGTAACTGCCATAATATATATATTTTCCTTTTCAGCCAATCATGGGGCATTTAATCAAGCAACAGCCGGGTCCACACCATGTTGCATGACAGTTTGGGAATCTTCTGCCGTTTTCACAAAAAGCATAACAGTTATGAATATGTAATTTATTACCCATATTCCTATTTTTTCCCTCCACCCATTCACCAACTCTCGTATTTAGAACATTTTCAGATCAGCCAGAAATCCATCTTAGATGGCCAATACAGTTCTCGGAGTCGCAGGTGGATGAATTTTATATCTCCACAATCGCCTGGAAATTACATGAAATATAACCCATACATGTAATCAGTACGACTTATGGTTGCTGAGAAAAAGGCCTGCATGATAATCGTCCTTTTAAATTAATTATGAAATCTTCATGTGGGGCAAATGTCCATTCTCCTGCCTTTAGGCCATATGGTCTCACAGGGTCAGACTGTAACCAGAGCTTTTATTATTCTCTTTGTGTTTGCAGCTTGCTTTTGAAGTTGGTTGCCTCCATTTTCACACCTTTTGGTCATGCTCCAGCCAAGGGGAACTTGTCCTGCAGTCACTGCCTACAGAGCCAGCAGGTCTGGGGAACACTGAGCTTTCTGCACCTTTAGCAGGACGCTTTATTGCCTTTATAGTTAGCTGGGGGATGTCAAATCAAGACCTGCAGTTGGGGAATTCCTTGTGAAGTGTCCCACGGCAAGCAAAAGGGTTTGTCTCTAGCCTACAGAATCTTTTCCATTGAAAACAAAAGGGGCTTTTCTTTTCAAATGTTAGCAGCGGTACATTTTTCACATTTAAACCAAAAGCACACATGTAAAGCCGTTTTTGTGTCATTGTTTAAAAATTCTGTTTTCCATGTGAAAAGGACCTTTGATTTTTCTTCTTGCTTTGTGAATTAAAATGCTGCTTTTCATTGGGTAGTGACAGGTAGGCCATTTTCACGTGGCCCTTCAGTTTTTATTTGCAATCACATATGCAAAGCCGTCTTTGTGTTAGTATTGAGCAATCCTGCTTTTCATGTGAAAGGGACATTTAGTTGTCCTCACTAGTCAGTCAGCCCCCTCTAAAGAGTCCATGCACAGGAGCTTAGATTACACTATTATTTTTTATTTATTTATTTATTTGTTTATATAGCGTTAAAGCCCGCGGGCATCAGAACGCTTACATATAGACTGGACAACAGAAAAAGAGACAGGACTAGGCGAGAGAAGGCCTAGGTTAACTCAAATTGATTCAGTATGTTACCAGGATTTACTTAAAAAGTAAGGTTTTCAGTTTTTTCCTGAAGGTGAGGTAGTTAGGCTCAAGTTTTAATGAGGTGGGTAGGTCATTCCATTTTCCGATGGCTAATGTCGGGAAGGCCTTGCCAAGGCCATGTTGCTTTTTAGTTATAATGGTTTGTAGTTTGCCTGTATTTGATGATCTGAGGCTCCTGGGTGGCTCGTACCATTTAAACTGTTTCTTGAGGTATGCCGGGGCTGCGCCATATAGGCAGCGATGTACCGTGGTAAGAGACTTGAAGGAGATTCTCTCCTCCATAGCCAACCAATGGAGGGCTTTCCTTTCTCCGGAGATGTGTTCTCTCCATGATTTTCCAGCGATCGTTCTGGTGGCGTTGTTTTGGATGGTTTGACATCTTTTCAAGCACTTACTATTGGCTCCCAAGAGTAGGGAGTTTCCGTAGTCCAATCTAGACAATATAGTGGCCCTAGCGATGATGATGCTGTTCTTTTGGTCTAACAATGGCCTGATCTTTTTAAGGAGGATCTGATGGTACTGACAGTTTTTTTTAAGGTAGCTTGTATGTGCTTCAGCGCCTAGAGAGGCTTGAAGATACACACCTAGGGTCTTTACTTTTGCTGATATTGGAATCTGGATGTTTTTGATGGTAAATGAGTTAAAGGCAGGGCTCAATTTTTTTCTGGCCTGTGTAGATCCGAAGATCATGAGCTCAGTCTTAGAGCCATTTAGACACATCCAGTTTTCTTTCATCCAGTGTTCGATGGTGTTGTATAGGAGAGAAAGTTTATCATTGTCTATTTGGTAGTTCCCACTGAGTTCAAATACCAGTTGGGTAGCGTCAGCGAAATTGGTAAAAAATATACCCATCTGGGATAGCATGGTGCAAAGGCATCGCATATAGAGGTTAAAAAGTAAGGGGGAGAAACTGGCTCCCTGAGGGACCCCACAGTCGACTAATTTGGTGTTAGATGCTTTGTCTCCCCAAACAATCTTGGATTGTCTGTTTTGCAGAAATGAGGCAATCCATTCGATGGCTCCTTCTGAGCAATTGCCTGATTTTTTGAGGGCCTCACGGAGTTTGACATGATCTAGCAAATCAAACGCCGCCGAGAGGTCCAGCAGTATCAGTAGCCCTGATTTGCCTCTGTCCAGAATGGAGAGCATTTCAGTTTGGAGGTCTAATAGCGCCGACTCAGTGCTGTGGCTGGATCTAAACCCAGATTGTTGTGGGTGAAGTAAGTTGTTTTCGTCTATAAAGCTTTGAAGTTGATCAGTAGCTATTTTATCCATAATTTTCAACAGAAAATTGCAATTTGTGATGGGCCTGAGGTTGGCAGGGTCCTGTTGGTTAAGGTCTGTTTTTTTTGGTAAAGGAGTGACCGTGACTGTTTTGATGATGTTGGGTACAGTATGGTCTCTGAATGAGGCATTTACCATTCTTGTGAGAAAGGGACCAAAGATATCAGGGTTTTCAAGAATAAGTTTAGGGGGAAGAACATTTTCTGAGCACGAGGTACACCTCATGGTGGATAGCGTTTTCTTCATAATATCAACTGTGGTGGGTCGGAATTGGAATTTAGGGGTTTCTGTCTCGACTATTAACTTTACCATGGGAATGCTCACTCCTGTGCCAGACTATGGGCGAGACACTTGGCGCCTGACTTGGTGAGTCATGCTCGACAGAGATACCAAGAAAACCTGCAGTCTGCAATGGTCATTTTGGTACCTTAGTAGACTATTGCATTGCTTGGTGTCTGAGGTATCCACAGGCGCCAGCCCTCCTGGGAATGTGGCTATCATGCATAAGGTGGTTCTACTTCTGCTTTATCCTCCATCCCCTGCTCGGACATTTTATTCCCCTCCTGCTGCTTTTTTCACCTAAGGTACAAAGACCAAAGAAAACATTGCCATGTTTTCATCAATTGATTTTGGAATGTTGTCACCTTCAGTGAGTTCTTCCAAGATATAATTTGTTTCCAAATTAAAAAAAAGAAAATGTCGGTCCTAAATCTAGATTAAGGGTCCTTGAAACAGTTAATTTGAGGGAAGAATGTCTGGTGAAGTTGCGTTCCCTGCATATGAAATGGCCTACTTCTGTGGTAGCCTATTGCAGAAGTTATTGCTACACATGCCATTGTCTGGAAAAATACACGATGCATTTGGCATTCTTCCAGGCACTTTCATGGCACAATCATCACAGAAACAATGCCAAAAAATGGTACTCACGCACTGCGTTCAAATGTAACGTCTTTATCTGACTTCTGAAACACAGCTGGCTAAACTGCCTTTCCAGACGACAGCAATCAAGACGAAACATGTGCTTTACCTCATTCTCCTAAACTCATAAACAAAATACCCGAATTCCAGAAGTTTGTTATAGTTTCTACTAAGCCCTAGAATGTAACAAATGCAAAACAATGACTACATTTAATTAATTATTTGTCACGCTTTGGCTATGTTCCACGATAAAACTGAAGGCCTTAGTTTGGTAAAATGTACAGCGCTTCCTTAACTCAGTAGGAAATGTGGAATAGATTTTCGAAAATGAACTGGCCTAATGAATCATTCACCAGAACCTTCCTTGCAGCAGTCTCGCACAATGCAACCTTCAAGTATATTTGCTTGCAGTATTTGCTTTAATGCTGAGCTGGAAGGTGTGGGAAGAGGGAGGTAGGACAAACAGCACCAAAAAAACCACACACACACATAAGAACGTTAGCGCTTTTGTACAAGAGTCGAAACAATGTGTATGAAGACTATTGTTGGCGTGTCTATGTGTAGCACTTACAGTGTCTCTCTCTCTTCAGTTCGCCGCCCCCATGGTATTGGCTTTTAACTCCACACTTTGGCTGTTTTTTCATTTACCAGCCTGCCTCACTGCCGCCCGGCAGGTCTCTGTACTTAAGAGCAAGATTTGTATATATGTCTCTCTTTTATTGACCTAAAGGGCCATGTCATCAATACATCTTGATTTTGCCTCCAAATGATCCCCAATTCACGTCTGCTACAGTCTCATGAGACTCTGCCATTTGACCACTAGGTGTCCCCTTGCCATGCCACAGGCACCTGCCCGCTCTGTCCACAAGGCACAGCTCTCAGGAACATAAGCATCCTGGTGTGCTTTTTTGGTGATTAAAAGATTGCAGCATTCTAAAGGGAGGGAAGAATCCCGCCAAGAGCTATGGGTATGAGCCTCGTCAGAAATGCTCTCGTTTTTTAATATACTTTAGTATTTCAGTCATTTAACAAAGGGAAATTTTAGATTCAAAATATTTTTCCACTTTTCTTCTTTTATTCTCTCAGGAGTTCTACCTGGGTGCACAGTAGCAAAGTCCTGCAATCTCCAGCAGGCAACCATCTCTGATCAATGGTTTTTGGGCAGGTACTGCAAATACCTTTTGTGTACACACAGGTCTATATGTCTGACATAGCATGGAGTTGGACACCCTGCTGAATTATGAGGTTGGGCCATAAAAGGAGAGAGCCTGCTTGGGTTATGGTGGTCTACACTGTGTTTGCAGATTCACTCACAAAAGACTGATAAAAAAGAGAGGCTATGGAGCAACCACCTTGTATTCCTACAAAAGGGAGCAGCCTCCACCAATCAGGAAGAGGACTGTAATGTAGATAGCCAAGAGCGCAGTGCCACACACAGAACAAACTGCTGTAATGTCAGACAAAACAATGACCAAGAGACAGGATTTGTGGCACTTGCCGGCGAACTATGCAGGAAAGCCAATTAATATGCATACATACATTTGCACCCTCTGCTTTCATACGTATTTGGGGCTGCTGGCACAGAAACCACACATCTTCCACCCACAAACCTGCCAGGTCCTGTCAGACTATGGGCCTCATTACAACCTCCACGGTAGCCATGCCACTATTGGCGGCATGGCTGCCGCCAAAATCGCGTCCGGGTTCCCAGAATGAGGAATTACTGGGCCATTCCGAGTTCAGAGGGCCCGGTAATTCCTCCTTCTAGGAACCCGGACCTTCCCCATTCCCATTTCAGCCCCCATAGGGCTGAATAGGAATGGGCGAGGGAGCAAACAATGGGCCGATTACGAGCGGCTCGTTGTTTGCTCCCTCCTCCCCTCGCGGGACCCGGTCTGCACGTCTGGTGAACCCAGACGTGCAGACCGGGTCCCGCGAGGGGACCTCGTAATCAGGCGGGACGGGGTTGACGGCGCCAGCACCTTTACCGGCGCCGTTAACCCCGTCCTGCCTGGGTTATAATGAGGCCCTAAATGTTTAAGCACCACTGAATTGTGGACATATTTAGCAAATCTACTCCACTGAATTTGATGGGTTGTGGTGCCAGAGGAGCAGATGGCTCTACATGCAGAACCAGTCAATACCGTGTAACTACTTTGTGGGAAGCGAATTGGGTTCTGAAAGGTTTTCCTTGTTGTCTGACCTGGTCATTCTTACATTTATTTTCTTTCATTTTGCTTTCAAAACGACCACTAGGAGGTTTTGAACTATTGTGTTGTCTGACTGCTAAGCGTTCAGACGTGTGTAGGACGCTTTAGTTCTATAAGCAGCCGTTCACTGTCAAATAAATATATTTTGTACTGTGTGTAGTGTCTTAAGGAGTTTGTATCTCAGCTTGTTTCGTTCAGTGTATGCCTACTACATTTCTTAAACTCTGCTGACAGAATGCACGTTTTAAACCATGCACCGGTGTCCTGCTCAGCCGATTTTCTATCTCTAATCAGAAATAATCCTTCTGGGGAAGTGGCTTCGATGGCACTAACAAGACCTCCCATATTCTCTTGCTGCCGCCACGCCAGGACTGCCTCCAGAGTTTAGCACTTGCTGAGCCTTTGACGTATATTTATTTTACCATCAATTTAGACTTCAGGAAGAAGGAATAACCTGTTCTGTCGCAGTTATGGGATGAAAAGTAGAAGCATCTAAAAAGATTAAGAATGAGCCGGTGAGAGAGGGAACTAACTATTGAAAAACACTAAGCTTTGATGAAGCCGTATCATCAGGCTTTTGGATTGAATCATTTTTGTGTGTTGACGGCAAGCATTTTGTTTTAAAGATGCAAACTTACATGTGCAGGTGCTGGGACTGGTTGCAAGCCCAGCCTCTCAACAGATGAGTAATGCCATTGAATACCAGTTAACGTCTCTTACACATGGTAGTGGCACCAAATCAAATGTTCAGCTTCACAGGTCCAGTGGCTGCCATGATGTGTCAAGTGCCGCCGCAAATGTCTCAGTTATGCCAGTTAATGTCTTATGCCTGGTGTAGTCACAATATGGAAGGCACAGCCTTGTGCTTGTTTCGTCCCTCATGGGGTACAATGTCTCGATTTGAGACAGAGAAAGAGAGAGGTAGAGAGAATAAGAGTGAGAGAAGGAGAGAGAGAGAGAGGTGGCATTGGGAGCAAGAGAAATGGGACCTGTCTGCAAATGACCAGGAGTAGGAATGCAGGATTGTTGCTTTGCCTTGTAAGGCCTACTCCTGTATTCCCCGACTAACCGACTCCACTCTAAGATCCCCTAACACCCTCTCCTACACACACAAAACCCCCAGTGGCAGAGGCAGCTTTTTGTGCCTGGGGTGTGTGTGGGGGCGTGGATAATAGGGCACCAGCGGGATGCTGGGGAGCGCACTGGGCACCATGGGTAGCCCGGGGGGTGGAGGGTGACAACCTCCTCCCCTTGGCTCCACCACCGAAACCCCCGACAGACGGCCACCACAGGCCTAGCCATTAGCACATGAACACTAACCAAGCCACGACTAAGCTCTCCTCTTTAGCACTGCTGCACTCTCCCATATCAGCATCTAGCCAGACCCAAAGCGCTGTAGTCTATCAGAACCTGGGCTCTTCCCTATTCACATACTCCCAAGTTTCTCTGCCAAATCCATAGAAAGCCCCATTTCCATTCAAATGCATATTAAATCAATTTTCTAAAAATGTCTTTGTGAAGTCTTATACTCTCACACCACATTTTTGCTCAGTGTTATTGGCCCAATGTGCTTTGAAATGTACAGTTTGTTACAGTTTCTATTTTTCACAATCATTCCATGTACGCATGCTCCAGAATATCCGTATACATAGTTCCCGCCATACTTTCATGTATTGCTGTGTCCAGTGTGCTTTAAAAAGCAGCATGTGGCGCTAGTGTCAATCAAACTTCCTTTAGGGAGAACCACCCAATCCGTCCTCACAGTGTTTCATTGCAGGAGTGGTGGTAACACCAATAAAATACCACCTATTTCAGAGCCCACCATATCACAGTCCTGGGGGAGATTAAACCACCAGCATTATTCCCTTGGAATGCCACATGCTGTAAATACATCTGCATTACCATGTGGAATTGTGCCTTGGAATACCTACCATCTTTCCCTGCACACAAAGGGCAGAGGTCACGCTTGTTACACCTCCCCTTAAGTATTTAAGATGTGGTTGTCGCTTTCCTTCAAAACAGGGAAAATGCTTTTTCTCTCAGAACATTAGCAGGGGGTGAAAAAGCGGGCATCTGTGATGCCATCCTTCACCACGCAGTGGCAGGTAGTTTACGCAAGACTGCGGAGTTTACCTGTAAGGGATTTACTGGTGCTTTTGGTACCAAAAGAGCAATGGGACGAGGCTCTCCAACAGGCGAATAATAAAGGAAAAGACTGTGTCAACAAACCAAGTCAGTCTGTGTGAATAGTAGCCGGAAATAAATCCATTATATGTTCATATTTCATATCTAGTGCATTACAAATTCAAACACGTATGCGAAAAAAAAGTCCCCAATTTACCAGCATGTGATTGCAGATTGTAATTTCATTTCTATCAGATTGTGTATATTTAACCGCTCTGTGGGTTTGCAGGGGATTCCTGTTAGGTGTGGAGATTTCTGGAATCACTTTCACTGTAGGGGGGAGCGTAGGTTCACAGTCTGGCTGCTCACATGGTCCTGGTGGCCCGGCACAATGACCAGTTTGTTCTTTGCTTGTGGTGCACACCACTGTAAGGAGAATGATATTTTGGCATTAGGGTGCTGCATTGCTGCATAGTCTGCTGGGACACCCAAACTAGTATTCATGGGTGTCTTGGAACCCAGGCATGGCGAGGTACATGCATCCCACGAGTGTGCTTCCTCTTTATCAGTGGGTAAGAACAGGCGTGTTGCAGGCGCAGGACCGCAGGAGTTGCCAACTCCCTTTAGAGCATGTGCACGTGGCAATAGATCTCGTAGGCCCTGCCAGTGGGCACGTGGAGCTTAAACTGGGTGCAAAAGACACGTTTCAAATTAGTCCTCATGGTGCTGCTGGGTCTGTTTCCGTAGAGATATCCACAATCGGCAGCAGTGACGGTCAAAAAACAGATCTCCGGAGGCCAACAACGACACGACTATGCACACAGCAGTGTTCGGGAAAGACTGTATCGTTAGGGCACAAAAGATTGGCGGGCAAAGCAGAACCCACCCCTCTGTGTGGCTCCCTCTGTTCAAACATCAACAACTGAGAACACTTTGCCACTACATCCCGGACAGCTGTCAGTGGCAAGTGGTTATGACAGACCTTGCTCCTTACCTTGCATATGTGTACGCCTGTTTATAGCAAGACCTGGTAGGACGTATGCGTTACGTGCTGAATGTACAGTGCCAAATTCAGGAATGTTGCAAACGGCTGATAGTACTACAGAACGCTGAAAGTTGTTTACAAATGTGATTATCTAGTCAGGACGTGTGTATAAGAGATTACTGGGAAAGGTGCAAGCTAGTGAAGATATAGAAGCCTAGGACGATTTACATGTTGCTTCGGAAATGTAATCAGGAACTGAACAATCACTTTTAATGCCTATAGTAACCGCTGTGCACTAGTTAAGGTCATTCAATTTTTTCTACTGATATTTACCATTCTTGCTTATTTCATGGAATTGCTCACTAGTCATAAACGTGAAAACCTAAATGATGAATGATTTACCCGTCAATCTGCTAAGATGCATGCAATAGTGTCTACTTTGGTGAAGCGGCTTCCAGTACTTTGAACAGGGTAAGTGTAGACAAACGGAGCTCAGCATGGCTGGAGGAGGGCTTGCCATCTTGTTTCTCTCTGCACCTATCCGTCCTTCCTGTCCCCTCCACTTCTTTTATCACAAAGAACTTTGAGTATGATGTCAGAAGGCCTCAGAGAAACTGACAGGACTGTCAGTGGAGATCCCTCTGACAAATGGCCCAGTCTGGCACTTAAAAGAGCCAGAGGGGGGCAGCTTGCCCAGTTTGCCCCCGCTTGGTTAGCCAATGGGTGACGCGGAGGATAGGGGACAGTGGAGGAGAGGGGACAGGGCAATGTTTGCAGCTGGTTGTCCTGGAGTGCCCCCACCAGTATAGGCCATTAGTGATTACCAAGCTGGCTATTTCCAGAGCTTTGAAATAGTTAAAGCGGAAAATGACCTCTGTTTGTATCCACCCCATCTGATGGCCCAGCAGCCCTATAGGAAAGGTCAGGGTTCTCGTGAATAATAATTTACCATCTTCAGTGAAGACGTGCCCGCTGCAGATGGCTGCACTGCAGAACAAGCAAGCGAGCTCAGGCAGTTCAGTGGGTTCAGCGCCAGCCAGAGAGAATGCATATCACAGAGTTGGCTAATTTCAACAGTAAACTGGATACTCACGCACTGAAACATAATTCAGAGGAGTTCATCTCACAAATGGAGCACCTAGCAGAAGCGCTCTATGTAAGTGATTAACTCCCCACTCCCATGCTGGAACAGAGAGTTAATCGCTTCCACCTTTCAAAGGCTGCCCCATGCAGGTTTAGCATCAGAGCCCTATTGAGAGGAAACGCGCCCTGCTCTCGTGCTAGTGCTGGCGAGAGTGGGCGCTTTTTGTTTCAATAGGGTGCCTTTACCCACCACGTCCTTGAAAGACTACCCGCGAGCTGGCATGGTTGGGGGCTAATGTGGCGCCCCAGGCGACTGCCCATGTCGCCCAGGCCTAAAGCCGTCCCTGCATGTATGCTACTGGCACTGACCACTTCCATGTTATTGCTTTTTATACTGAAGCTGAAGCACATCTATACAGCAGTAGCCACACTGACCCTTACAGGTCTTGTGAGCAGCAGGGGTAAAGAATGGCAGCTGTGTAAGTGCAACAAAGGGCCCTCAGTAGCTCTGTAGATCGTGAGAGAGGGCACTCCAGTCTCCAAAGAACTTTAGGTGGTCATTTAAAAAAAAAAAGCGAATTGCCTGCATGCGACCACCAATATCAGCATTAAGGGGCTATTGGGCCCCATGCATGTAATTTTAAAAATGTACAAAGCGTAGTGCAAAACCGAAGATTAAAACCACGTGAAATCACCTTTACTCTCCTCTTAGTAAAAAAGTAAACTGCCTGCACATTGCACTTTGCAAGCTGCATTTATTCAAGGAGTCCTATGGAATCTGCCTGCTCATCAGCAGATGCTAATCTCAGGCACCTTCCATGGGAATCCATTAGTTTTATGCCGGCATGAAAACCTCATGGAAGCAAACAACTTTGTGCTCTTCCAAAAGGGGGGGGCGGGGAGGGGTGCAGAGATGCCCCTCCTATGCATTGAATAACACGAAAATAAGGGGGAGTGCAAAATGAAAGCCTAGAAGCGTTACACCTTGATTTTTATTGTAACGTGACACCCGTAAAGATCACGCAGCGCAGATCAGCTACTAAAGACACATAGTCCAGAGTACAGGAAAACAAATTCACAGGGGACCAACCGAAACCATGTTAAAATAGTTTCGGTCCGTTATGGCGTACGTGTCGTTTAACAGATGCCGCGGTTTGGCTCATTTGACATGGGCACTTTAGAGTTCCTCCCTCTGAAAACATCCGAAAAGCACATTTGTACTCCGAGCTGCCAGAAGCTGCAGGCTGAGGAATCTGCACGGGGCCGTGGTCGATGAGGCATTGCGATATTACCAGACCCAGGCAGCAGAACAAAGCGCGCGCCCACATTCAGGTGCACAGCACTGCAGGCTGACACATTCCCCGGCGTGACTCATGCCCGCACCGTGTTTACATATCCTGGTGCACCGTCTCCTACCCTCCCCAGCAAGCGCATTCTTAGTTGCGGCTTCTAGCACTGAAGCTATAGAGATGGCTGTGTACAAATGCCCGTGCTAAAGGTTATGGTCTTCAAGCTCCAAACTGAATTTGAACCACCAAGGTTTGACATAAAATCTCAAAAATAAAAGTTGGAAAATATGCCTTTTTGCATACTTTGTATTTCTATGCCTTTAAGTTTGAGAACTGAAGTTTGCACATATTTATTTCCATGTAATTTCATAGGTGTATGTCTCCTGCCCTCCTACCACATCGTCCACCCCATTTTTGGTACCCCACCATGCAGTCATGCATTTTACTTTAAGGTGAGAACATGGGTGGGACCCCAACATTCCCCCTTTGTGCCCTGCAGACAGTGCCTCCTCCTTTTCCTGAAACTGTGTGGCCTTCTGCTCTTTTTAAAAAGATTGTTCTATTAATATTAATATTTAAAAGGGCTGGCACCCCAGTGACACCTTGCAAGGGTGACACCTGCCCAGCTACTCTCATTAAAGAAAGCACCTCCACCCTTGCACCCTTCCTTACTGACTTTATTAATGCCTCCTTTTCAACTGGACACGTCCCAGCCTCCCTTAAGGAAGCCTGGGTCCACCCTCCCTTAAAGAAACCCACACTAGACCCAACCGCACCAGGTAACTACAGGCCCATCACCACGTTTCCTTTCTCCTAAAGATTCTAGACAAAGCAGCCTACCCGCAAGTCCAACAGTTCCTTGAAGCCAACAACCTTCTCGGTCTCCGCCAGTCTGGTTATCGCCCAGGTCACGGAACTGAAACAGCCCTACTAGACCTGAAGAGTGAAATGGACGATATTAGAGACTCTGGAAAACCAGCCCTACTCCTCCTCAACCTCTCGGCTGCCTTTGATCTCGTCAACCACAAAACCCTCTGCCATCACCTCTCAACGTCTGCACACTTCTCGCCCAATGCTATAGTTTGGATCACCTCATTCCTTCATGGTAGAGCCATGAGAGTTTGCCAACGCACACCCCAGCACCATCCAATGTGGAGTACCCCAGGGATCATGCATCTCGCCGACCTTGTATAACATTTTTACCCGGCTACTGTTCAACATCCTCGACTCACTAGGCATCACATATATAAACTATTCCGATGATACACAGGTCCTCCTAGCACTTTCGGGTGACTACGAGACCGACTCCAAAACCCTAAACCCTGTCTACTCCACGATCTTAACCTGGATGGCATAGAACTGGCTCTGTTTAAATGGAGACAAGACGGAACTACTTCTAATCGGGTCACCAGAGACGCTAAAGAAACTTGACCTCCATTACAATTCCTTCAGCATAGACAACATATCAATTCCAGTTTCCCACACCGCGAATACCCTAGGAGTCTTATTAGACTCCGACCCCTCTATGATAAGGCAAGTAAAAGCCATTGCCTCATCAGCGGCCTACCACTCCTAACTCCTCACCGCAGCTAGACCTTTCCTTACAAAGGAAAACTGCCTGACAATAGCCAGAGCTATAATTGGGGCCCAACTCGATTACTGTAACAGCCTCCTGGTTGGGACCGCCACAAAGAACATTGATAAACTGTATATTGTCCAAAATAATGCACTCCGGGCTGCCATTTGTATCCCAAGAAGGGAACACATCTCAGCTGCCAGGAAACAAGTCCATTGGCTACCCGTCAAGGAACGCGTTATATTCAAAACACTGGTCCTCACCCATAAATGCTTCCACCTCGCAGCCCCTCAGTACTTGTCTCAGAGATTCACCAGACCACTCACAGAAAGACCAATTAGAACCCCATACACCAACCTACTCTCAGTGCCTAAGCGCTTCCCCTTCATCGCCGCAACCCAGTGGAACGCCCTTCCACCCAACCTCAGAGGGATCTCATTTCACCTAGCCTTCCGTAAAGAAATCAAAACTAGACTGTTGATTTGAAATCACTCAGTATCTACCCTCAATAATCTAAATGTGTGAATTGTCCTCCATGCAACTCTGCCTCCTTTCAAAGTAACTTTGCAATTATTTACTATGACACCCTGTAACCTGCTCCTATTCTATGGCTCATGTAACCAGTAGCAATGTTGTAACCTGTAACCAAGTCACTCTCTGTGTAACAGCGCCTCCATGCCCTTGGCTGCCAGTGCATTTTATAAATGCAAATAAATAAATAAAATAAATAGTGCACCTCTGAAACCACCTGACCCTTTCCTAGTAATCATTTTAAAAAGTTGTTTAATCTTTTTCCCACCTTCTCTCATTTTTCGTATTGAAACATTTCTGTTTTCTAACTGTATTCATTGTTATCTTTCAATTTTTTATTTTCTAATTCAAGACCAGACAAAAGATCTTACTTGTGACATGTTGCATGTGAAAAATATTTTAATTCATAAATATTTTTCTTCTTTAATTGCTAGTTATTTATTTTCTGCTCATCGACAGGACGTACTGTCTTCCATTTGAGGGGTATGTCAGTGTGAAAGAACAATGGCAAATAGAAACAGGTAACACTGAACAGATGACTACCATTTCTGAAGAGTTTAGCATGAGGCAGTCGAGAGTCATCCCATGATGGATTACAATGAGACAGGTGGCAATCCGTTCTGAGATGGCTTTGGTTAATGGGGGAAAGGAGACACAAATGTAAGTGCTGTCACAAAAGAGGTGTTAGTGAAATCCAAAGGACAGAAAAGGTCTTGTGAGGGTAGAAGTATAGTGGGTGAAGCGTAGAGGTTCAAGGACAGATCCTTGAGGGATTCTGACAGGTATAGCAATGGGGTCGGGTGTTTGTGAGTTCCAGGAGATTTTAAAGGACCGACATTCCAGGTCAGCGGCAATCAGTTAAGAACTAGATGTGTACATTGTGATTTAATGGGTACACAGACAATATATGTGTCAGACCCCCATGCCATATCTTTGGCACAGTCTATAGCTATGTCTCTAATGTAGGGGCCATGAAAGGGGGCCCTCCATTGGCTCCGAGGGAGCCCCATGAACCTGTCACACAATGTGTAGAGGCACTTTTTTCCACAATTTGTTGGTGGTTATGCCCATTAGATTTAGATTAGTTTTCTCAGTGCACTTACACACCAGACACTTGCAGAGGAAAGCAAGCAACAGTTTGTTATGAATTAATTACCAGAATTCCTCTTGAATTGTCTTGTCACCTGCAGATTTGTTTCTGAATCGTTTTGTGAGACTCAAGAAAAGAGGGCATATAAATAGCATGTGAAGGCAGTATGTGGCATGTGCCCCTTGTGGCATGTACACATTCTGTCACGTGATGTAAGCTTAAACCAAACTCTGATCGTGGATAACCATGCGTCCAGCTTTATTTTTGGGAAACTCTTCTTTGGTGGGGAATCAGCCTAGACATTAAATAATATCCAAATCCCGAATCTTAGTGGTGCCCTATAGAGCACAAAGGCCCAGGCCCACTTTTCAGGGGCTGCACTGAGAGGGTATTCATATTATTATTGTTATTATTAGATATTTTTATAGTGCACATCCAGCTCGGGAGCAGCACTGTACACGCTTTAGAGCAAAACAAAGGTAGTGAGAATTTAACAAGTCATCATGTAAACATTTGTAATAGTTTCACAGTATAATATATTAATGGGGGAGTGCACAGGATAGCCGTGATCTAGGTTACAGCAAGGTGTTGTTGGAAGAGCCAAGTCTTCAGTTCCTTCCTAAACTAAAACAGATTTGGAGCAGTCTGGATTGCCAATGGGTTTGAATTCCAGAGGACTAGACCGTAGCATGAGTAGGACCGTTCCTAGATTTCTCCTTGTAAGCCAGTTTAGTTTCCAGTCTGAGATGGTCTTGCTGTGAGAAGAAAGTGTACTGTTCAATATTTTAAGTTTGGCTGTCACGTAGGCCCGTAGGCCGGCATACTGGTGATAGTTACTTTACAGGTGAGAAGCATGGCTTTTAACCTGATCTGAGCCGGTATGGAGAGCCACTGTAATTCGCACAAGGTGGAGGTGATGTGGTCAAAATGTTTCTAGAGTCGTTGATGAAGTGAGCCATGGCATGGTGGACGCCTTTGAGGGGGCAAAGGTGAGCAGTTCGGATCCCTTCAAGTAAGGTGTTCCCCTCGTCCTTTTGTGAGAGGACTGGGGCTTCAGCATCGTTCAGAAACCACGGGGCGAGGGGAAGTGCTTGATCTTGTGGAGTACAGAGATTTGATACAAGCTTTTCAGCCTTTTTCGCAACGTGTTATTTGAAGGATCAATTGATATCCGCAATGACGCCTATGGATTTTGTTGTGGGGTGAGACGTGGGTTGACCTTATTCAAGCGCATTTCATTCAATCACCTATGAGTGGGTTCCTGCTTGGAGGAGTGGCCCAGGAGAACAAATTCTGTTTTGGTGGGGGTAAGCTCTAAGTAGGCCCTTGACAATCATGTTTGGATGGTTTGTAGGCATAAGCAAAAGCAAGGGATATCTTGTATGTCCCTGACCTTTAGGTATAATTGTGTATTATCTCTGTAAAAGTTTGTCTCAATATTTATTTTATTTGATTTATTTTTACTTTTATTTCAGCGCTCCTAACCCAGAAGGTGCAAGTACATGTATTGAAGCGCAGAAGAATACATATGGGTCCAGTCATAGTTGGTATGTGTATACTATCTGGCAAAGTCACACCTCTTGGGGGACTACATAAGGTGATTAAGACATATTGATAAAAAAGTAGCATAAGGGATAATGGCACAACTTGGAGAAGCCTTACCTCATGTTACAGAGGACTACATCAAGTGTATGGCATCGATATGCAACAAAAGCTGTAGAATTTTAAAAACAGCTAAAAACGAAAATCGGGCAGTCTGAAATCGACGCACAACTTGGGAAAGCCTCACCTCATGTTGCAGGTTTAAGCAGACACACAGGGTTGACGAGCGCTCGGACAAACCACACCAAGTAATACTTTCAGACGCAATGAAATGCAACGTTTTTAAGGATCTGGAGATCACATCGGTATAAGAGAGGAGCAAGTAACAGTGAATTGCAGAGCGTAGATGAGCAATGCACCTGACAGTGTGAATGTTTAAGGCAAGTTGTGCAGTGATTTATGCAGGGAGCCTCATCGATTTATAACAAACGACAGAGTGTATGAATTCCGGGGAAGTGGAGGTGCTGACATTCCGGGAGTAATCAGGGGTTGGTAAGAGAGATATGCTGAGACACAGGTCTTGTTAGACATGGGTGTGAGTGAGGGAGGCAGGGGAGGATATCGACAAAGTTGGCATCCTGCTGTAGGTATTAACCAGATTTACTGCTATGATTTGTAAATGTACCTTTGGGAGCAGATGTTGCAGCGCTGGTCCTTCGCATCCCCGGACAGGGCCAGACAGGATGTGAAGCAGCCCTTAGGTGTTGCCCTTTGGTGGGGGCCGGCGATCGCCTGCTAGCCCCGAGCCAATGGGGTTCTTGTTGTTTCTTGCGGACAATCCAGTCGCTCGATGGAGGCTGGTAGGAGCCTCTGTACACCGCAGCATCCCCAGTGGCAGTGATGGAAGGGCCGTGTCGGTATGGTGATAAAGGACCCCACAGCGGTGGCGTCCTCTGCCGATGATCAGGCAGGCAGGAATGAGGGCGAAATGAGCCTTGAGCAGGGTGGAAGCAGCCCTTAGGTGTTGCCATTTGGTGGGGGCCGGCGATTGCCTGCAGGTGCTCAGCCAATAGGGTTCTTGTTGTTTCTTGAGGCCGATTGAGTTGCTTGATGGAGGCTGGTAGGAGCCTCTGCACACCGCAGCATGCCCGGCGGCCATGATGGAAGGGCCAGGTCGTTATGGTGATAAAGGAACCCGCAACAGTGGTGGTCCTCCACCGATGACTAGGCAGGCAGGAATAAGGGCAAAATGGGGTCATATAGGAGTGAGCCCAGATGGTCCATATTGAGGATAAAGATGACACAGAGAGAATGGAACTCCAGAGGGCCTCCGCGTGTAATGAGACAGCATTCAGATCTGAGAGAGGCCATTTGGACAACCGGGTGTCTGCCAGATAGGGACAGTGTGAACTATTTTGGGATGGCGGAAAAGAACCCCACTCTTTGTGCAAGGAGGTTGAGTAGTGTGTGATAGCCAAACGTGTTCGATGAAGCCAAGAGATATAGGAGGACTAGCAGGAACAAATCCCCTTTATTGATAACCTGAAGGGTGCCTTCGACTACCTGCACGGAGGCTGTTTCAGTGCTGCATTTGGTGTGGAATCTGGATTGGTAATCATGGAGAAGGCCAAGTTGCTACACTTTTGTAATTAGTTGATTAGCAACTACCTTCTCGATGGACTTCCAGGACAAAGGTGTTTTTTTTCCAAGAGTGGGCATATTAGCCTTGTTATTAGGATGACTGAGAATGTACCCTTTTAAAGGATTGTGGCCAGACGTAACGGCTGTAAGAGGGTCGTTTTTAGGTTGCAAGCATGTATGAGTGTTCCTCGAGCAGGGAGAGAAAGGTCAGTCCGGGATTCAACACCTCTTTGGGAATATAAGGAGAGAGGTCAGAGGATTTGGAACCCTTTATTTGGATCCTGGTGATATAAATCATGCTGACAATTAACTTATTGGTAGCCTCACACTTGTCTTGGGATTCTGGTGCCTCTGGGTCTGGGGTGGTGTTCGAGTAGTGGTTGACTTCTGAGAAAAGGCATTTACTCCTGTTAGAGTCTGTATTAATGGTGGTAGTGTAATAAGTAGTCTTGTATTTGGATATTACGGTTCGCCATTTGGAACATAAGGCCTTGAGGAATAAAAGATCCACTGGTTGGTTGGCCTTGCGCCAGTATTTCTCAAATGAACCGTGTGTTTATAGAGAGCTCTTAAGTATGTCAGGGGCTTGTTCTGTCATGGCCCAATCTTTCTAGAGTGAAAGTATCTGCCAACTGCTTTGAGGTTTGGCTAAAGGTTTCCAACAGTGGGTTGAGGTTTGTAGATGTAGGGGTACTACACACAATGCTTAGTTTAAGCATCCCATGCATAAGCACACGCACCCCAGCAATGAGAGCCTTCACAATCGTTCTTCAAATTAAATTACGGGTAAAGGCTTTGTCCAAATATTTGTACAAAGACACTTCTTATAGAGCAGTGTTTGATAGATGTCAATTGAGAGGTTTGATTCACTATTAATACATTCATTAACAACTCCAGTTTCCTCTGCAAACCAACTCTGGCCTTCTCCAACATGATGGTGACACTGGCAAAGATTAGGCAGTTCATAGGGATGGCCTCCATTTTCAGAGGAAAACAATTTTATAGAAAGGAACCAATGACTGAGTGCCGAAGATGTAGTTAAAAAACGGGGTCAAAGCAACAATCTTAGTGTACCAACATTTACAAAATAGGTATTCTGGGCTCAAGAGGGGGACATCGAATTTAAATCAGTGCTAGATATATTGCCCTGCATTACTCAGCCCGCTACGTCATTCACAGCTTTCATTGCCACCATCTCAAAATATGGCAGACTTGCCGGATTTTAAATGAATCTAACTAAAACAGTGGCACTCCCACTGATGGTTTGCCCCACCAAAAAATCCCATTCATAGCACAGACGTCAGCTTCCTGTGGAATACAGCTTTGTACAGACAGCATAAAATATCTGGGGGTTTATATTACAGCATGTCTGTAGCGTATCTATGATGCAAATTCCCCACCTATATGGAATACAATGAAAAAGGGCCCTTTAGACTGTTCCAAAATAATGCTATCTTGGGCAGCCTGTTTTACGGCAATAAACATGAACGTACTGCCGCGCTTACTGTTCCATGAACGTATTGCCGTGCTTACTGTTCCATGAACGTATTGCCGCGCTTACTGTTCCATGAACGTACTGCCGCGCTTACTGTTCCATGCCTGTCCTATAGTACTGCCGTTGACATTTCACTCTGAAGTCAAGAAGACGCTTCTAGATTTTCTTTGGGCAAGGGAAGAAACCGCAAATAGCTTATAGTACCTTGGCACTGCCAAAAGACGAACGCGGGGGCTGAATTCACAGTTTTTAATGAATAGTAAACGGCTTCCCAACACTGGGATTTGGTTGTCCATTTAAGGAAGAACAAGGATAAACAATGGGTCTCATTGGAGAACCATTTCTTTACACCGGTCACCCTGGGTGAATTGCTCTGGGCTCCCTACAAACGCATGCAGACTATGAGGGCAACGAGTCCTATCGGTATTATGGCATCTCTGGAGGAGACTGGAGGAAATGGAAGGAATAACAACCTGGCTGTCACCACTTAGTTGCCTTTGAGCCCCACCACTGAGAGACAAAATAATAGACCCACTACGGTTTCAGTCTTATTATGAGGGGGGCTTGACAAGGGCAGGCTAGTTGTGGAAGGAAGGCCACTTTCTCCAAAAAGCTGAGTTGGAAGTCGCCCTTGTGGGAAGTGCAATCGCACCGTTGGTGTATCTTCAATTAAAAGGCCCTGTTTGGCAGGGGTACTTCAGCGGCCGATGTTATTATTTGAGCAGATCCTAGACACCCATACTGACAGAAATGACATCATTACCGAACTATATTCTGCACTATTGGGGGGGTAATAAAGAGATACCTACAACCAGATGCAATGTAGATATATTGCAAAAGATATACAAGCTGTCTGGTCTCCGACCATAGTGCTCAGGTATAAGATGCACGACGGCAGGCTTTTATTTAGAGGGCAGTTGACCCCCAACCGATTGTCAAAGATGTATCCCAATGTTAGCCCTCTTTGCTGGAGGAATTGTGGTTTGATAGCTATGTACTGGCACATATGGTGGGAGTGCCCCCTAGCTCAGGGTTACTGGAAAGAGGTGCTCGGATGGATCACGGACCTTGATTGGGATAGTGAGAGACCCGCCCTCACTATGGGTGTTTTTTAGTCTTGAAGTGCAAGGCGAGGAGCACTTTTTGCTGGCCCACAAGCCCAGGAATCTCCTTCTGGCTGCAAGGTTCCATCTCAACATACATTGGAAGAGAACCTACCCCCATACCTTTATGGACTGGTTGAATAAAGCACATGAGCTGTATAAGATGGGAAGCCTGACTGCACTTCTACTAGAATCACTTATGCACATTGATATGGATTGGCTGACTTCTAAAGAATATTATAGAGCGCTGAAGGCCGCGGATGAGTAAGGAGCAAGACCAACTCTGTGACCGGATCACCATCACAAAACCTCTTTCATATAGAAATAGAATACTTGTGCCTGGTTGTCTAAACGTGCATTTACTGCCTTGCCAAGCCTGAAGCTCTATTGACGATAATTTCTGCTGTCCGCCGTCCCTGGCGCCCTTCATCTGATGTTTCCATCCTCCCAGTTGGGGTGGGTGGAAGTTTTAAGAAAGAGGTAATGTTGTCTGGGAGAGAAGGGAAGGTCATATAATTGCTTTTTGGTGTGACAACTGCTGCTCTTCTCTAGTTTGTCGAGAGGTCCGACTCCTGGACTTGAACAAGTTGAATGATTTTGTATGATGTACTTTTTTCAGTGTGACATGTTTTCCCTCTTTCGTTTATTTAAAAAAAAATATATTTTCAACAAAAAATAGGTATTATTATCTTTTACAAAAAAGGAAATGACATGGCATCTACTCAATATTACTCACTGCCATTCCAGCACCATCCCATACCCTCGCACATCAAGCACGTTGTGGTTTTTAGCTGGCACTCTAGCCATTGCTGCGCCTCTGAGATAAAGAGCCATTTCTGCCTCCACAGAGAATTACCTAAATGCTTCAAAGACTTCTAACCAACACATCTATATTGGCATGTGGCCAGCTAAAGGGCCGCATACAGTCTGCTCTACTGGGTAATGCGACATCGCTGAGAAATAATGCAGCTGTCACACACATAAATAAAGGTAAATTGGTCAGTGGAATGGAAAAAAAGCAGCGGAAAATGGAGTTGGTTTGGCTTTCTTATATGTGTGAATTGACGATGTGTTGTTGGCATCTGTGTTTTTGTGCGCAATAGGTTATGGTACATTTTGAAAGTTTGAGGTTTATCAGTAGTTTTTATGAAGTTTGGATCAATATCTGATTAAAAGGTTGTGTGCAGCTGAGTATAGTATGAAAATAACGTGTCTGGGGTTTCTGTTGGTACTCTTGTTCAGAGGAGAATTGCCTCGCATTTCCGTGCTGGACTGCCCCAGGGCAGGACAAAGACTGATATGTTTGGGATATTTCTTCTCTGTGAAAGATAGTGAGCTAAAGACTCTGGGTAAGTCCCTCGTAACCAGGACTAATGTCTGGCAGAGGGACTCCCAGGACCCCCCTTGTTAAATCTGCATATTTAAGTAACTTTGGGTCTCACCCTAAGTTACTAGGGGAATCCAGACGTGGACCCCTTGCTCACGATCCTTAGAGAGGCACAGATCCACCCTACTGATGAGGTCCAACCAGACCGAAACACGTGTCTGGGGTTTCTGTTGGTACTCTTGTTCAGAGGAGAATTGCCTCGCATTTCGGTGCTGGACTGCCCCAGGGCAGGACAAAGACTGATATGTTTGGGATATTTCTTCTCTGTGAAAGATAGTGAGCTAAAGACTCTGGGTAAGTCCCTCGTAACCAGGACTAATGTCTGGCAGAGGGACTCCCAGGACCCCCCTTGTTAAATCTGCGGGATAGAAAGGCCATTTCTTTTTTAACTTGTTTATTTTTGATCAGCGCACAGGAGAACATCGCATTACAGATATTTAAGTACATGCCGCTTATTAAGCCTTATATTCACATTCCCTTAAGCTTTCCACCCACCCTCTACCCCTTGATCGCCATCAAGTCCTTGCTCCTCTGATCGTTGGACCGGTTCCTTGTCCTCTGCCAGTAGGGCGTTCACCACTGAGCGTGGTTAGGGCTGGGTAGCTCTGGTCGTAGTCTATCACGGGCAACCAAATGTTTGTGAAGCGGTGAAGATGACCCCTGTTTGCCGCCATGATCTTTTCCGCTATGAAGATGTCCCAGAGTTTTAGCCACCACAGGATCATTAGGGGGCCCTCTGGGGATTTCCAGGTTCGCACCACTGTGATCTTAGTGGCCAGGAGCAGCTGTGTTATGAGGGCCGCCTTCTTACCCGATCTCAGATATATGCCTGGAATCGGGACTCCTAGAAAGATAGGTTCAGGCTTCAACGGCAACGTTATCTGGGTAATGTCTGCTATGGTGGCTATGCATTGGGACCAGAAGTTCGCCACCACCGGGCATGTCCACCACATGTGCAGGTAGGAGCCCGGGAGGCCGCAGCGGCGCCACCTTAAAACTAGTTTGTGCGCGCACTCCCGGTTGGTAATGCAAAGGGAGGACGAGTGAGTTCTTGACCAAATGTCTGCCCAGGACTGGTCCTGTATCGGGTATCCTAAATCTGCTTCCCACTGTGGCATATAGGTTGCTTTAGCGACGAGAAAGTTTGTCTGCAATAGTCTATATAGCGTTGAGATTCACCCTCGGTTCGGTGGATCTGCTGCTGTCAGCTCGAGGGGGTCTAGTTCTCGTGTGGCCGTTAAGCGGGTCTGTGGGTGTGAGCACCAATGTCGAATTTGGGCATATGAGAACCTATCAGTTTCCGCTAGGCGAAAAGCGCTCTTACATTGTTCGAAGGTCAGCGGTTGGCTCCCTTCAAATAGTTGACCCAAGGAGCTAAGGCTCCCGGCGATCCAATTCTTAAAGTTCGAGGGGCAGGCTCCCGGAGAGAAGGCCGGGTTATAGAACACTGGGGCGGACCGGCTCAAGTCTCTCGGGATCCCTCTATATTTACGCACCCACTCCCATGCTTTTAAGGTGTGTTTAGTGGAAGACAAGGTAGCTGGCCATGTCCTATGCAGGGATGCCAGAAGATGCAGTAGGAAGTGGAGGGGGAGGGGTAAGCGAGATTATTCAATCTCTGCCCATTTTGGGAACCTCGATGTGATGGTCCAAGCTTGAGTGTGAGCTATCTGCGCCGCTATCTGGTATTTCTGGAGATCGTGGACCCCCAGGCTCCCAGGTTTGGGGCGCTCAGCATAGTTCTCTGTGGGATCCGAGACATTTTGCCTTTTCAGATAAAGCAAAATACCTTCCTTTGGAGGCGCTGGAGCGGGGGGCGTGGGATCATGATGGGGAGGGCTGAAAAAGCATACAGGAACCGTGGAAGGAGGTTTATCTTGCAGGCCGCGATGCGACCCAGTAGCGAAATCTCCTGTGCAAGCCAGCGGTTGAGGTCTCTCTCCAAGCTCTTGAATAGTTGAATAGTGGAGAGAAGTTTGTCCGGTAGGTATCTTCCGGGCGAGCGGGGATCTGGACCCCGAGGTAAGAGATTGACTTTTCACTTAATTGGATCGTGCAGTGGGATCTGAAGGACTCTTTGTCTTCTGGTTCCAGCCCCACCCCCAAGGCTGTTGATTTTGCGAAGTTAATAGAAAATCCTGATGCCCTTCCGAATCTATGAATTTCTGCTAGGGCAGACCTCAGCGACTGAGAGGTGTCCATTATGGTCAGCATCACGTCGTCTGCATACAGCGCGATCTTGTGTTGGGAGGGGCCTACTTGGAGGCCTTTAATTCTGGGGTTAAGGCGGATCGGTTGGGCCAGGGGTTCCATATCTAGAGCGAAGAGCAGGGGGGTGACGGGGCATCCCTGCCTGGTTCCACATGTTAGAGGGATTGGCCTGGATAGCAGGCCATTAACCCGGGGGCTTGGTAGTTCGCTAGGACGAGTTTTAGGAAGGAGAGCCCAAAATGGAAGGATTCTAAAGTGAGTCAGAGGAACGACCAATCAACTTTATTGAAGGCCTTGGTTGCATCCAGGGCTAGCAAGGCTAATTTCTGTGAGTCTAGTTTAGTGATCTCAATCAAATTGAGGACCCTGCGTATGTTGTCTGCGGTTGTTCTATTCCTTATGAATCCCGTCTGGATCTACGATGTCCGGGAGTACTCTCGCCAGTCAGTTTGCCAGGACCTTTGAATATATGTGAGCATCCAGATTCAGCAGGGAGATGGGTCTATACGCTGTGTTGTCTCTGGGGTCTTTTCCCGGCTTAAGGGCAAGGACTGTGATCTATTCTTGCATTGATGAGGTGATAGTCCCTGAGATGGCAAAGGAATTAAAAAGCGTTGTCACAGGGGCCAGCAGCTGGGGACGAAAGATTTTGTAGAATCGGGTCGAGAACCCGTCTGGTCCAGGGGCTCTTGGTTTAAAACTCTTAATGGCCCCGTCAACCTCCTCGCATGTGATCGGGGCTTCTAGCTCTTCTCTCATCGTGGCTGTGATGTGAGGGAGGGCTGCATCTTGCAAGTAGGTTTGTTGCTCTCCGCGCAATCTTGGAGATGCCGACATAGTGTCTGTGAGGTGGGCCACTGCGATTCGTAGTTTGTCACGATCCGCAAACTGGACTCTACCCTGAGGATCACGTGGGCCCAGGATGGTGTTCCTCTTCTTGACCTTCGCTAATTTTTCTACCAGGAATTTGTTTGCCTTATTACCTTTGGCGTAGTAGCTTTGTTTTGTTTTGGCTAGGAGCTGGGCTGTATCCTCCGCATAGTGAGCTTCCAACTTCTTTCGGGCTGCCTGCAGGGCTCGGTGGGCTCTCGGAGTCCAGTTTCTGGCTTTACACACTGCTTCCCCCTCCTGCACTTTGTCTTCCAGGCCTTGGCGGGCTTGTCGCTTTTGTTTATGGTAGGCTGCTCCTTGGGAGATTAGCGCTCCTCTCACCACTGCCTTCATCGCGTCCCAGGTGTTGGCTGCGGAGGTATCTTCGTTTTTGTTTTCCTTAAAAAACTCTTTTATCGATTTCGCCACTGCATCTCTTAGTGACATCTCCCAAGATCGGATCATATAGGGACCATCTGCGTCTCGGGGGAGGGTCAGGGTCATGGGCTCTGAGCGGTAGCGTTATTAGGGAGTGGTCTGAAAGCATCCTGGGACCAATGGTCACTTCATCTGTGAATGCTAAGACTTGCGGGGAGGCCAGCAGGAGGTCGATGTGAGAATAAGTTCTATGCACGTATGAATAGAACGAATAGTCACGTTCCTCAGAATGCAGGACTCTCCAAGTGTCCACCACATCTAGGGTTCTGAATAATTTGAGTAATGCTGCTGCTAAACTGAAATCTTTACTAGCCGGACGGTGTGATTTGTCTTTCAGTGGATCAGGGACTCCGTTGAAATCACCCCCAATGATAGTCTGGCCCTCAACAAATTGTGGGAGGGCCTCTTCTAGGGCTAAATAGAACTCATCTTGTTTTTCATTTGGTGCATAGACCGAAATAAGTGAGTAGAGTTGGTCATAAATCCGGCATTTTATTGCTACGAAGCGGCCCTCCGGGCAAAGCAAAGAGTCTAGGATTTGAGGTCTGAGGTCCTTGGCAAAAAAAATCGCCGCCCCACCCTTCTTTGTGCCGTTTGATGCCAAAAACTGTGACGGAAATTGCCTATCGCGGAGCCGAGTGAAATCTGCCGGGATCAAATGAGTCTCTTGGAGAAAGTCTACAGAGGCCTCTTCGTTCTGCAAACGCCGCAGCGTGGATTTCCTCTTCTGCAGGGAGTTCAAGCCTCTGACGTTTATCATCAGAAAGTTCAGCTTTTGGTGTGGAGGGGGGCCTCCCGGGCATCCTCCGGTGCTCGAAGCTGATCTTGAGGGGGGGGCTGTTGGTTCTCAGTCATCATCTAAAGGCTTAGCGTCGGCGCAGTTCCCCTGTGGCTGGTTTTGTAATCTGTCCAACGGGAGAGTAAACTTGTGGGAAAGGGGATGGGGGGTTTCCAGCTCAGCCTCTCCCATGGCCAACAGGGCCATATGTGTTTTCCCAGCCAACGGGGCTAGGACCGAACAACCTAACTGAGTTCGCCTTCCAGGGTAGATTGGTGGCATACTCCTTGGAGTGGGGTATGGGCCGCTCGGGGCCCGCAGCATCGTTGTTTCTTTGATTGGTTCCAGTGTCAGTCGTTTCACGACCATGGGTCATGGCAGGTCTATCTCATCTTCCAGCGTCTCTGCGCCTTGGATCAGGTTGGTTGCTGCTGTTTCTGGGGGGGGCTGGTTTGGTTCCTCCGGCGGGTGGTGAGGACTGGGAGTGGGCGAGCTCCCCGGAGAGACCGGGTGCAAAATGGTCTCTGTGTCTTCCAGGTGGCTTATTCTGCGCTGGGTTTCTTGATAGGTGAATTGGAGAGTAGTGGGGAACAGCCATCGGTAACGGATCTGCTGGTTCTGCAGGAATAGGGTTAAGGGTGTGAGGGCTCTTCTTTTTTGCAAGGTTGTCAGGGAGAGGTCCTGGTTAATCTGGAGCGGGGCACCCTGGAAGGACTGCTCATCCCTGGTTTGGTTTATTGCCTCTTTAGTGGTGTAGAAGTGGACCCTAGATTTCACATCCGGCAGAGCATCCGAATCTACCCCTCGTCTTAGCCTGTGGGTGCGATCTAGGATGAGTTAGGCCTTGTCTGTGAGCGGGAGCAGAGATTTGAAGAAGTTGCCTATATATTCTGGCAGCTCTTTGTCTTGTATTGTTGTGGGGACCCCTCGGATACGAAGATTATTTCGTCACGCACTGTTTTCCATGTCCTCCTGCTTAAATTCCAGCACTTTGCTCCTGTTTTGCAGACCCTGAATCGCACGCTGCATTTCTATTAATGTTGCGTCGTGACTCTGGGTCAGGTCCTCGACCTCCCCCAGCCTCTGTTCTGCCTCTGTGAGTCTTTGATCCATTTGTTCCATCTTCGTGGAAAACTCTGCCATGCAGGATCTAAACTCTGCTTTAATGTCTAGCATGAATGCCTGGATATCTTCCTTGGTAGCCAGCTTCCCCTGCTCCTCGGGGGTCTTCTGTGGGGTGAGTTTGTGGTGGTCCGGTTTCTTTGTCTTCTCCGCTGCCAGCAGCATGGTGGAAATGTCTGAACTTTTGGTTGCTTTAACGGGTTTCGTCATTGTTCCTAACGTTTGATTCGGGGACTCTTGCGTCTGTTTTTGTTCCGCTGGCGAGGCCAGCTGGTCTCACAGGACACCTCTATATGGGGTGGGTGGGGGGTCCGTTAACGAGAGGGCTTATCTGCTCTCGTGTTGCCAGGCGATGCTGAGAGGGTATCCCCAGCTAGGGTTTGCTGATGGTCCAAGGTCCACCTAGGGAGGTTTCAGTAAGCAGATCTCTAGGCTCCAGGTATGGGGTGGGGTCGGCAGCTAGGGCAAGACTCTCAGCGCTACCAGCAGGGCCCAGTTGGAGGCGGGGTGTTCTGTCCTCGCAGCAAAGATTGAGTCTCAGATCACCGGAAAGACGAGGGGGAGGGAAATGGGCCGGGGTGCCCCAGGAAGCAGCCAGGTTGGAGTGCTTAGTGGGAGCTCGCCCACAGGGAGTCAGCGGGGCTGGGGTTGCGCTGGAGCCATTGTGTTGCCGGTGCAGGCACTCTGGCGAAGCGCTGCTTGGGTAGTGCAGTCCAGCTGGGGGCTTCTGGAGGGTCCAGGAGGCGGGCTCATAAGGTACTGCCGCTGATGGTAGGCCTTGGATTCTCAGTGGTCTAGGGGATGTGGGCCGTGGCGCCCCAGGAAACTAATGGGCTAGGGGGCCTAATGAGAGCCCACAGCCAGGGTGATGATGGTGCCGCTTGATGTTCTGGGCAGCATCTGCAGCACAAAGGATCAGCTGACTGGGAGTTACCGAGCTTTGGGGACTTGATTAGCGGGAGGCCGTGGGTTAAATTCCCTCTCCGCTGCTAGGAGGCCAACTTTGGAGCCCCCCCTCGGTGTTGCTGCCATATCCGCCTCTTTGCCCCTGTTGGCTTTGCGGCGTGCTTCGGGCCGTGAGCGTAATCTGATTGGGGGGTATCCCCGGAGCGGGAGTTCGGGGCCCGGGCGCGGACCCCGCCGCAGGGCTCTCACCTTCCTGTCATCGGGGGGCGTCCAGGCTGCAGCTGGTGGAGAGCTGGAAAACGTCCGGCTGTAGGAGGCTCTGCAGCAGGCCTCGGGAGACTCAAGCCAGGTCCAGCCCCGGGGGCACCAGCTGGATCAGTCTCCCAGGAGTGGAGACCGCCGCCCCCCCAGCAGGTCCGCCTTGCCAGAGCAACGGGCCCCCTCCTTCTCAACAGGCGCTCTGCAGTGGTGGGGTCCGCGGCTCCCCGGGGCTGAGCCCCGGCCCTCGCTCCAGGTAAGAGAGGGGGAGGTGGCCTCCTGTCACCTCGTCTCGGCACCGATCCACGCCCGGCCTCACGTAGCAGGGGTCTCGCCCCCACCGCACTCCAGGATCATTCCGGTCTGAGTATCAGTCTCCGCGCCTCTCGGGAGGGGTCCTCCTCCACTTCCTCTCTGTCTGGCGGAGTCAGCTTTTCGCGCCCGCCATTTTGGAAGCGCCACTGTGGGCCAGGAGGCGCAGGCCGGTCCGGTCCATTTCAGGGCTTCTTGGGGGGGTCATGGAGTCCCTCTAAACTGCAGAAGGCGCCTCTGCTATTCTCGTCGCCTTTGATCCGGAGATCACTACGGCCCGACCGCGGAAAGATTAGTTTATAGCTGGATGCCGCAGGTCCCGAACGGAGGCCATCAGAGGAGCAGCCACATCGCTGGCACTCCTGACCACGCCCCCAGAAAGGACATTTTGAGGTATCGTAGTTCTATAGGAGTAGTAACATGTGCAATACAATGTGCATTATAGTATAAAAAATGTATGCACGTTATTTATTTATTTTTTAAAGCGTAATATTAGAAACACTTTTAGTAGGACAGTAGGACATATAATCCCCATCTGTGTATGCTGAGATCTTCTCCCATTTCTAGAGGCTATGATGATAGCCATTATCATTGCCTAATATAATGGCACTCACTAACCCGTGAGTTATCCACCTAGAGTGTGTCACTTGTGCCAAAGATCTCTCATTGTATATCAAGCTCTGATAATGTTGTGCTCTATGGCGGTACAACCACCCACAGGAATGCCTTCCCAGGTATCAAGAAACCGCTCAAAGCACTAATGCCAACCTCTTGCAAACGTGGAACTCTCTTACCTAGTAATATTGTCTAGCATAGACCCTAACCATTAGACTGGCAAACATAAGGTTGATGAAACAGAACAAATGCATGCACTGGCAAAGCAAGCAGAAAACTGGAAAACACGAAACAGAACAAATGCATGCACTGGCAAAGCAAGCAGAAAACTGGAAAACACCTGAGGGCTTTGGTAAGAGTTGGCAGGGAAATGTGAGGTAATGCCCTTTCTTGGCCTCTCAATTGCAAAGGATGAAAACGCCTTCCCCTGCAAGGCAGCCCTGGCACAGGGAATTGAGAGGTAGACATGACAGTGTAACACTTTTGGAATACCAAGTACTTGTTTGATACTGTATTGCCTAAAAACTGGTAAAGCAATAAAGTGGGCAAACTGGCACCATAGAAAGCATGTAAGGTAGCTCAATAGATCAATGTACCTACTGGCTGTATAGCTCTGCAGAGGAGAAATGTGACAGGGTGGCTGTCCAAGATAGCTGATGTCCACGGTGTGCATTGCTCAGGCAGAGACAAGTGATCGGATGCCAGGGCCATAGTGCCATACAAGATTGTGTAACCGTCTTTATGTTTATGGGAGTGCACCTGAAGGCTAATGCATATATTTTACTCATATCTAATAAAAAGTGCTTTCAGCCACACAGGATCACAGTTGTTACATTCCTCAACTCATAAATAATGGATGCATCTTTGTTAATGATAGATTTTTATGTTTTTATAGCACTCAAATGCCAGCAAAGTAGCTTCTTATCATTGTCTTTCATGATCTTGAGAGATTCGAATCATTCTGAAATGTGGGAAGTGTGGGAGAGGTTTCAGGGTGAAAAGTTAAAATGTTTATCAATTGTAATCACTGCACAATTTAGGGGGGATGCTTTGCATGCATACTACAGCTATGAGGTTGTAATGCTATCATATCACCATTTGTTGGATAAGCTAGTTTTGAATCCTCTGACACGTGTCCGCTGGATCATTTTGACTTTAATAAAAATGGGTTTAAAAAAAAGAAAGCCGCACCACCTCACAAGACCTCGACACAAACTTAAGACATTCGATAGATGTAGAAAGCAACAGCAACAATCTCGGATGTCCTGAATCATCCTAAATGTGTGTATCTGTAGACTTTCGTGAAGTTACTAATAGAGATGTTTGCTTGGGAAACGCCCATGTTTTGAGGTGTCTTCGACAGATGGGACCGCCATCTACGGTAGCAAGTCCCAGAGGTTTTTGCTGCTGGAATCTAGAAAGCCCTGCCTCCATTGTACCTTTGCGAGCACTTAGCTACACCCCCCATGCAGATGTCAAGTGTCTGAAGTAGGTGTATCGCATTCACCTACTGCGGGTCACCTATGCATAATCTGGCGATGCAGTCTATCTACTGCGCCTGCCACACATTGTGTTGCGCATGCATCCTCGGCGGGCCACTCTGATTACAATGATGCGTGGACCTGATTTTCAGTGACAATAACTGCTAATGATGTTGCCTGGACTGGGCATATCGTGGAAATGCACGGTGAATGATGGTACTACCTGGTCAAGAAGTGTCAAGAGCTGGCAAATGATGTGTGTACAAGGGAATAGGGTGGCAGTCCCTGTCAATGTCTGATAATGCTTAGAAAAAAATGCAAAATGATCGCCTTTGCCAGTACCAATGGGCTTGATGTAGTGTTGTCTGGAGAGTGGGGATCGATTGAAGCTCTCAAGTAATAATAATTCGATTTCATATAATTTTCAATATTAGAATGTGTACACTTCTTAGCACTGCAATAATAGGTCTTATTATGATTCAATTTAATTCAATTTTTAAAGCATAAAGTAACGAAACATAAATAGTGCGTAAAGCTCTATACGACCATGTGTCAGAGACCCACAACATGCCCCTCACTATCAGCTGAACACACTGAGGAGAAATGACATCTTAAAAGTGTGATTAAGCAAAGCTCCACATTCTCACATAAGCCAAGTAACATAACAGATCATAACATAAATAGCACAGAAGAGTCTAATGGATGACATGCAGTGGTCCAATGTATAGCCCCACCATCAGCAGAATATAACGATGAGGAGTGATGTCTTAAAAGTGTGATTTGAAGGAAGCACATAAATGGCATTTGACTGGCATGGAGGGGTCAAAGTCCAAATGTCAATGAGTGACACATTTAGCATGGACTAAATCAAGCCCAGTGCAAAGGGACATGGTTCAGGTTTCTACGATCGTTCAAAAAACAATCACAATTGTAAGCACATGGCCATGCAGGTATGGCACTCTAGGGGCTGGTGCATACTCCCTAATCCTCTTCCCCTTTTGCGTTCACTGCATTTACCTTGCCCACAGTCCCTTCTGGACACTGCCACTTCACTCTGCTGAAGAACTTGTAACTGCCCTTACACAGCTTAAGCAAAGCTAGGGCCTCAGCTGGGGCTGCCTGTCGTTACCGGCCATGTCCATCCTCCTGAGCGGGCATGAAAGCTATTTGCACCCCGGAGTACATCCAGGGTGCAAATGACTTTCATTATTTTCCTCAGGAGATTCACGCTGTTTGCGCAGCCGATCTCCCGAGGAGAAAAAAATGGAAAAAAAGATGGCCAGTGCCATATGGAAAAGGACTAAATCGACCGGGAGACGGGAGGAGCACCGGCACGGGAGCGCAGAGCTCCAGTCCCGCAGGTAAATGGGAATGGAGGGTGGGTTTGGAAAGGGGAACGGGGGATTTTGGGGGAAGGTTACGTGGGGCGGCAACAGGGAGAGGTTCCCTGTTGCCTCCCCAGATTAACAACAAAAGATAATGGTGCCACCTGGGGAAGGGCCTCGGGTGGCTGAGACAGTGGGTAGGGACCCTTCTGCATACCTTTCCTCTTAAGCATCTAGCTTCCCCATCTAGATTTGTCGTGGGGTTCCTAGTTTTGGCCTTTCCCCGGATTTGAATCTCTGTGACCTCCACCCAGCTCCATGGGTTGGTTTATCTAGACAACCTTCTTCTTTCCAGGGGTCTACTGGGGAGTATTTTGTGGGGGTTTGATGTAAATTGTATATTACCTCTTTGAAATTAGGGAATTCAGTACCACCGATGGCCTCCTCTAGTATTCCTGGAACTGTTGCTGAGTTCATTATTTTTTCCTCCTGCACTTTTAAGGTGATAGTCGTTCTGGGATACACCTCCTGATCACCATGTACATATGGGTCTGACACTACTGATGTTCCTTGGATACATTAAATTGGATCTAAGAGGGGTTTGTTTGCTCCCAGAGCCTGAGTCTGTAAGAGCAGAAACTGGTACTCCGTTGACCTCTACCCTCTTGTGTGTTTTACCTGGGGTATCCACGCAGCGACAACTTGTGGCTGACTCTATATCGGAGTCCTCCTGCTGGTTATCCACTTCCCAGGTTTACCCTGCCATCCAGTCAACTTCCATTGGCTCTTCTTTAATGTTGTGAGGGCAGTGTTGGGCTAAGTGCCCTTATTCCCTGCATTAAAGGCATGCTATTACCAGTCCGAGAATGGTCTTACTCTCTTATGGCTTGGCCAAGGCTTTAAACGGAGGAATCTTCCTCTCTTCTTCCTTTTCGCCTTCTTTGACTATGGGTCGATTGGATTTGCCAGACTTTTCAATTGTAGGGGTTTTGGGAGGGGTTTTGGTTCTCTTCTTGGGTCATCTATCATATGTAGGACTCTTAACTGTTTCGAGGCCTCGACGTGCGCTTGGTCTGTCGCAATGTCTACATTTACAGCTGGCTCACTGATCTGTAGAACAGCCCTTTGTAAGAAGGTGCAGCGCTGGCCATTGGGCCGACTCTCCCTGGATCCAATCGAGCATCAGATCTCTAGCCGGACCTCAGGATCCGGCTTACCTCTGCCTCAGCCCTGGCCAACAACTCACCCAAAGCCCTGTGAGAGTTTTTTGGTTCACCCCTGTCTCTTGGGGTAAGGCAACGGCGCACTGAAAAAACCTTTCTCAATGTCCCTCGGTTCACTACTTGACTGACAGTTAGTGAACAGAGGGACATGGAGCAAAGTTTTGCCACGCCAAATAAAGAATTACGCAGCGTGGGGCAACGCACAATACAAGAACAGCAGGGGACTCCATTCACAGGAACAAACACACACACACCAACTGAGTCCTCTGATGTTCCTGTATTGTATGTGGCCGGACGCGTTGCTCTTCACCAAAAGCAAATAATGGGAGCTTTGCCTCCAGCCCAGGTCACTAACATGCAAACTTGAGTATCGTTCTGATACTTAAGTTTGCAAACAGTCTGCTGCAGGCAAAACGGCCTTTGATGCTCATCTGCAGCTCTGGGCCCTGCACCAGCTCCCTCGTTGCTGGGGTGCGGGGAGTCGCAGGGGGCACAGTGCGCCCACTGGTACTATCTGTGGAGGGCCAGAAGGGCTGAGAATTCACATGCCAGTTTTGCTACTCTGAAGGCCCAGCAGTGCTGGAAAATTAGGTCACCTGTGTCGGTGAGTCAAGTATTAGTCTGGTGTTCATGAAAGGCGAGCAGTGTTCAAGGAGGGGTTAAAATGATTTGCTTGTTTAACTGCTTAATCACAAATAAATGCGTCTGTTCTGCTGACAGCACTTATTAGGAAATTAAACTGCGGGTTCATGGGTGCCAACTTTTGACTTTTGCTGCAGGGGCAGAAATACACCAGCCCTGATTATACGAACGCAATGATCCCAACCCATGCCCTGGCCAAAACCATTTTATAACACTTGTTTTTTTATAAGGAATTGCAAAAAGTAATACGATTAGCAACCAGTTTTTAATATATAACCTCTTCGCAACAGCCACTCAACCTGCTGAGCTACCTTGCTATTCTTCTACTGTAGAGCTGTTTATGGATCCCTAAAAGTAATAGAATTCACTGCATTACAAATAGTATTTTGGACGCAGCACTGCCATGGAAGTGATTTAAATCAGACCTGATGTACAGTGTAGAGTAAGGAAAGAAGCAGCATGACAGATATCGCACCATTTTTAAACTATTATTTTGAACATTTCATTTGAGCAGAGTTCAACTGCAGGCTCTGCCCCCTCGGAACTCCACCCCCTCCTACAAACTTCGCCTCAAACCCAGCCCTTGTGGGATCCCCCTTCACATTTTTTCCATTTCCACCACTGAGGAGGTGGGAAGGGCACGTACTAGCTGTTTAAATGCCAGCGCCTCCATTACATCCGGGAAAGGCATACAGTTAGGACAGTTTTTCTAAGAGATTCATAAAACCATACATCTGCGGCAGTGCATAAGCTCCACTCTTAGCATAAGTCTGTAGCACCTGAGAATGAAGTAGCATGGACAGAGCAGCCAGGCTTATCCTAGGATGGAGAGAGGGCTGTAGAATCAGTACAAAGACATTGTAGCATACACATGGTCCAAAGAAACACTGAAACACTATGTATTGTAAACAGAAATGGTTTATTTAAATACAAGTAGGCCGAGATGAATCGTGGGTAAAAAAGTATTATCACATTATATATAAACAGAATTTATTAAGAATGGCACATAGCTATTTAGTGGGTAATACCCAAGGCAGACTTATTCTAGACAGGCTATACATCAGATCAGGGGAAGCAAGATGCAGTTGGCAAACGTATACGCTTATTATCTGAATGAAATAGTTAGGTGAAGCCAATAGCATTACTTTTTGGGAGAAGAGGATCCTATTCATAGGCAAGTAAAACATACCAATATATACTTTTAAGAATGATAGAACACATTCAAAGGAAAGTAAGAACTCTTGTAAATGCTCCTATTTCAGAGGGACAGTTACCAACCAACTTGTTTACAAGTAAGTAACTTTTAAACACGTGTTATACTTTTAAACACATAATCCTTTTCTTATCCAGTCCTTCCCTAGTCTATTGCCTGAGTTCTCTCAGAGGCAGAAGAGGAACCCGAGTGTTCTACATGCGAGCTCTAGGAAGGTTGAGATAGGATTCAGTCACAGGGAAAGTCCTGAGGAAATGTCTTCAAAACAAGTAAGTAGTTCACTTTAGAGTTAGTTAGGGCCCAGTGACTTCAGAGAAGACACCCTGGAGTGATTCCAGCATTGGTGCTGGGAAATCTGGATGAGAGGACTCCCAATCACATGAATCACACCCAAAGCTTCACAGGAATCACACAAGGCTTAAGGTAAGCAATATCCCAGCCAGCACAGTACATCAGCACAGAATAACAGTTTGCAGCAGGACATCTTCACATCTGCAGCCAAAAACCTGGTTGATGAATTCCTTGTCATGGAGACTGAAGACAGGACACTGGAAGGAATTTTGCAGCAGGGATTAGCAGGAAAGGCTTCAGGCAAGAGTTTCTTCATGGCTGGATGTGGCTCTGTGGTTTTGGCCCCCTTTTTAGGAGCCAGGAGAAGGCTGGATATCTCTGGTTAGATTCACTGTTCTAATTTGTTCCTGCACTCTAATGAGGGGACTTCAGGGACTCAAATCTTATCTCTGGAGAGCCTGGAGAAGGCCACCAATGTTTCTGACGGATTTGTACTTCGGATGACCATGCATCGCACAATGGCTCAAGGTCCCAGGGTAGTGCAGCCCAGCAAGGTCGCAGTACGTCGTGGGATGTCTCAAAATACAGGTCTTCTTGAGAATAGCGGATCGCACTGCTCTGGGTAGGAGTCATTGCGTTCGAGACCCCCAGGTTGATTGGAAGAAAAGAAAACAGCATCCTCTGGTTACACAACAGGCTCTCTGGTGGCTGGAAATTGCTGCAGCTGTTTTTACTTCATCTTCCTCTTTGGTTTCATCTCCAGTGGTCGACTTGTCAGCAGCTTCCAGGTTTGGAGTTTATACTGTGAACTACAGCACACCCTCTGCATTGTCTTCCTGCATTTTACAGCAAGGGGCGGTTGGCTAACCACACACTGGAAGTTGGTTCCTTTCAGGCAAGGTGAAAGATAAAGGGCAGTGGAGTTTTGGACTCCTCCCTCACTTCCTGTCTTCCCAGACACTCTGGAGCCTCGGCGGGGGAACCACAGGATTCCCACCGAAGGCAAAACGTCCACTGAGGTCATTCCTGCCTAGAATGGCAGGGGAATAACTTAGAAACAGCAAGCATACAAGAAATGGCAAAAAAGAAGGAGCCCACCAATTTAGCAAAATGGTGCCCCTCTGTGCATTGCCGGGGCTAAATTAAAAGCTTGCGAGTAACGAAGACTATACAGTCATAAAAGTAGTTACACTACCACATCCATCCAAGGGAACTTGCAATTGTAACAACATGTTGCCAGGTAAGTAAGAAAGGGGATCATTGTGTCTCCCCAGCACTCCACATAAGGTGGGGGGTGTTGGGTCACTTATAAAAATTTTAAATGGGATGAAAATCCCTCTTTACTACTTGGGAACAGTAATTCACCCTAGTACTTGAAAGAGAAATTAACAGGGGACACCAAAGGGGCAACCCAGCCTAAGCCCAAAAATTATAAACTATAACTCCAACCATATACTACGGAGAGTCATATAAAGGTAACCCATAAAAAGAGTAAAAGACTAGGTGTTGGGGGAAAAGATTCCCACTCACCTAGGGAAAAGGTAAAATAATTACCAAATCCGAGGAAAATGTTCTGCGGTTGACACAGGTCTGGAAGATGTATCATAAATATGAAAACCTTACGTAACACATACAAGCCTCTAATTCTATTGGGGTCTCGTTTGGGCCCAGATGAATTTCATGAAATGTTTGGCGTTAGAGAAAACCTTGCTTTATTTCATCAAACACTGTCATGCCCAAAGGATTTAACGTCTGATAGGACACCTGCAGTTCTCCTGGTCGTAAAGGTGCCAGGTAGCTTGTTTTTAATCCCTCGGCCCACCCAAACTGCTGTGGTCAACCTTTTGAAAATGATAAAGAAAATTCACAAGTCTTCTCCTTCCTGGTAGTGTTGGAGTATGCCATGGGGTAAAACTTGATGATATTGCGTGGCTGTGATCTTATCTAACCCCTTTTGGAATATTCTGTCTGCCTAGATCTGGTTTTCGACCAGGCATTCTAATAATATTTCCATTAGATTCATTGGGACAACTTCCATGGGTTCCTCTAATACCACAGGCTGTTCTTCTACCACACCAGATAGTTCTTCCTCACTACTCCCGCTATCAGGTAGGGGCGAAATTAAAGTTGCCTGTGGTAAATTCCTTTGTGGACATTTTAAACTAGGTTTGCTCACTAGACTTCCTATCAGTGGTCTGGTTTTGGTTTTATCCATAAACCATGATGTCTGGAGGTTCCTCTAAGCAATTCATTTCATGGTGGATGCCCCAATGACTATATCAGTTCGGCAGGATCCCACGGCTGACACCATTTGTGCCTGCATGGAATGAGGCGTCTGACCAAATGTGGTACAGTGATTGCTATAAACCTTTATTAGCAACCAACAAATCTATCTGTACCTAGCTAGAGGGGCTTTCCCTACCTCAAACAAAATATGACTCAGGCAATCAGGAAGTCTGTGTAGTCCAAATCAAAGGTTCACTGTCCTAGTCCAACTCCTATTCTATCCCTACCACTTAAACAGAAATTCTAAACTACGCAATGTTCTTTATTCAGCCCAGGAGAATGACTCCCTTCTCCTTGGTATGAGTCTCTCAAAGTGCAGCGTTCTCAAATTTAAGTAATGTTCCAAAGTTCAATCAAAGAAAAGTTCCATGGTTCATAACCAAAGAAAACAAGGTTTCTCAATATTCAAGTGGGACTAGGAGAAATACTCCCTTCTCATAGCTTGTTCACCGTTCTTTGTAAACCTCTTCCAGCCTATCTTAATTACAACCTCTTCAATAACTCTTGTAGTTCCCGGCAAGGGTTTCCTCACTCCTCTGCTTTCTCTACTTTCCTTATCTCGCCCAACTGGGACAAGGAAGAGGCTTGTTGAAGGCTCTTTGGTTCTCCAAAAAAACGATTGTCTCTATTAAGGGGTTGAAACAAGGAATTCTCTTCTTCTATTTTTAAAGAAGGCGTGTGTCCCGTTGTTTTCAAAGGGGCACTGACGCTTGGCAGGATCTGGTGTTGACAGAACCACAAAAAGAAAAGAAGATAATCTCTTGCGTCACTGTCATGTGTCACAAAACGTATCTGTTGGCTCTCTGGCATGTGCCCAGGAGGCTGGCAGTTTCCGGACTGTACACCAGGTGGATTCTGTTTTTGCCAATGATGCTCATGAAGACTTCTGGGTCTGGGAGTAACTCTTAAAGGATGAGTTCCAATGGAATTGCGTCTTTGACCTTTGGGGGGGCAAGGCTTTAAGTGGCCTCGGGTTCAAAGGAAGTCGCTTTATAACTTCCTTGACTTTCCCTCACTGTATTGCCTTATGACTTGCTTGCCTTTTTTCGGCGAAAAAGTTTCATGTGCATATCCCACAGCCACCTCCCAGACCTTCTCCTGTTCCTGTTACCCCTTCTGGGTGGGGAAGTTTCACTGGTTTTGCCTGGGGTTGTTTCATGATGTGAAGTTTCTTCCTTCTTCTTTCATTGGGGGCCGCTTGGTTTCGCAGACCTTGGCTATAGGCGGTTTGGATATTCATTGCAGACCCGACTGTCCAGCCTTTCCAAGAAGTGTGGTGTTTGCACTTCTGGATGTTGCTTGTACAATCGCTTATGCAGCTCTGTGGTAGGCCAATGCTGGAGGTTTCAGCACCGTTCTCAGGCTGCACAGTCCACCCACCACAGGTTACGCCACCACCGCACTTTCTCTTGGTTTTCACTGTATCGGCCCTCAGTTTACTATCAAGATACTCTGTGGGCGTCCCATGCTCAGTCTTTTCCACTTCACTCAACCTCTTCCCGATAGGCTCACCTTCGAATCGCCCTTTCTCCGTTTCCCAGGCTGTTAGGGTGCTCGACCTGTTTCGTTTTTCCCTGGTTGCTCGCTCGCCCTATGGTTTCCACTTTCCTCTTCTACTACTACTACTACTGTAGGCATGCTGTTGACTTGCAAGATGCCTTTTCCACTTTCTACTGCCACAGCTGCTACTGCTGCTACTGCTGACATCCAGCCGACCGGCTCCCTAATGGCATGTTTGGGCTCTCTCAAAAGGGTGTTAATGTAGGCGAGAGCGGTAAATGTTAGCTCTATAGAATAATAAAGGCCAAACAACTCGAAAGAAAACTGCAGCTATTCTATTTACAAAAAACAATATTGCCTGTTTACGGTTTCCTCAATTGCTTAGTCTTAACTTCACAATCATTTCAATCAGCCTTGCAGATTCTGCCTAATTTATTACAAAACAAGATTACCAGTCTCCAGCTTGCAAAAAGGTGTGCGGGGTCTCGGGGAAAAGGGGGCGGCGACCCAATGACGTCATCCTCCAGGTTTTCCTTTGCCAAATGTAGGCAGATATGCCTGCATGTCAGATTCCTTTTCTGGACTCTCGCATCCTTTCCTTTGGCTTCTCTCTCAGGACCTTCTCTCGTCTCTCATTCTATCTCCTTCCAGATTCAGAACAGAACCAAGTACTTCTTTACTGTTGGGTGTAAATAGCAGGGACAGCTGCAGCGTAACGTCGGTTCGATTGAGAACAGCGGGTTGAGTACTATTCCAACTTCATTATAATGTGCTTGGAATCTTCTTCGTCCCTGTACTCATTACAGCGAGATTGTCTAAAATGTTACCATAACACATTGTTTCAGACGGTTGCATCGGTAGAGAAGGCTTTGATGTTGGCATTACCTTAGGGGGTCGGGTGTTAAACAGGCCGTGTCCCAGACTCATATCCTTGTTGCCAGGGGGTAAGTACGCTCTATGCTGTCCTCCCGCATATTACCATAACTAGGGAAACAATTGGTTAGTGGGGCCGCACCACCTAGCCTCATGGAAAGGGGCTTCCCTGTGGGGAGAATTGACGCCATCCGAAGGCTCGTCACACAGATCACTAACGTTTTCTTAGGTTGAGGCAGGGCGAGCCCCACAGAAGTAGGGAGAGATAGGTTTTCCTGAGTTACACAATAAAAGTTTATAGCCACAACATGCCCCCTCCTTGTCAGTCTCCTTCTTCTACACCCTCACAATAGATACTCTGTCAGACATATGTTTACTTTTTTATGTATTCACACGACTCACACCAATCATTTTGCCACGAGCTTTTTTTAAGTTACTCCTGTTTTCCAAACCATCCCTCAATGAAAATCCCTTTCCAATTAGTTCTACTTCACATTTCACAACAAAACTACTCTTCTGTCCTTGTTCTTCGGAATCAAGAGCCTCATATAAGGAATAATTCTGGGGCAGAGAAATACATGTTTTACAAATCAAGAGTCTCTTCCAGAATAAACTAATCTAGAACTAGGGCTCGGAATCTGGAATCTAGAATCTAGCGACCCCTCCATGCAAGACGAAATGCCATGTCAGACTAAAGTAAAGCAAGTACACCTAGAAATGGAGATGGGCAACTGTGTACAACCGGGATATATTTCACCATGAGAGATAAAAAAGCAGAAACACAAGTTGAAATGCACCACGTTTATAACAGGTGTCAAACTAAAATCATATACTCTGTATGCACCACACCCCTTCCTTTTTACATTCCCTGCACTGTCCTCAGGGACTAGAATTGCAGGGGGCGTTGAGGCTAGGTATAAAAGAAGTATTCACAATATAAAATGGCACCTCCAAAATTGACCCTCTCACTTCTACCATCAAAAAACCCTTTTGCCGCCCCCCAACCCAACACAATATCAGCCAACATGCCACTCCCTGCCGCTTCCTTCATGTTTGCCCCACCAGCCCGATATGTAAGATGTAAAGCAACACCTAGTGTCGTCAACCCCACCTACGCTCCCTCAAACAGCCCGTATGAATTAGCGCTATTGGAATTACCACCGGAAACCGACAGTAATTCCCCCATTGCTAATTCCGACAGAGGAATTAGTGCCAGAAACAAACATTGGAATTCCACTGCATGACATGTGGAAACACAGCCGAAAATAGATGCTAATTCTGCCAAAAAAACTGTGCAGTTACCTCCACCCGAAATGTGGAGGTAAATACATGCAGCTAATGGAATTGAAGCCACAGGTGCACCCAATTGGCCCTGAAAGGGTATGTAAGGTCAACACTTTCCCCAAGCATACTTCCAAACACCATGCAGCCGCTAGCAGTAGCAAACATTGAGAGCTAGGACCTCCTGACTTAAAGTGAGCTGCAGAGGCATGTACAGCAGCAGCACAGAATGCAAGCAGCATAAAGGTGGAGGAGACGCCCTGCAAGAAGAGGAACCATTGCCCGGGTTGGGTCATCACCCTGGGCACTAACTGATGGGCAGCTAATAACACTCTGCTGCCTTAACAAGGTGACCATAGCAGAGCTACTCTACCTGATACAAGCTGATCTACAGAGCAGGAACAATATAAGAACAACAACCCAGCAACTGCTGAAGTTTGTGCAGATGCTGCACTTTTTGACACAGGCAACTACCAGCACACAGTGTGCTTACTGCATGGCATGTCACAGTCCACATGTTCTATTGTGTTTGCCCAGGTGCTGGACATGCTGAAGCAGCATGCACACCAGAACATTTCCCTGACCACCACCCCTGCACCGGTAAATGACACAACGGCACGGTTCTATGCAGCTGCCTACTTCTGTAACATTAGCTATGGACTGCATGCATCTGACATTGATGGCCGCCCAAGCATCAGAAGAGGTGTTCCGGGACATGACAGAACAACATGTCCTTAATATACATGCTACCCTTGCTTTAGACCTCACCGTGACCCACTGCTGTACCTGCTTCCCAGATTCTCCCCATTTAGCCATAGTCCTACGAAACCGTTCACTGCCAGTAGAGGGCAACAGACCTGGATCCCGGGTAAGTACAATCACCCTCAAACAACGCATGCAGACTTCTCAAGTGCAAAGGGTAGTAACGATGAGGGGTGGGGGCCAAAACCCTATTTGATGTGAATGTATTGCATACTCTGTTACAGCCCTGTGCATGAAGGACTCGCCCTGTGACACAACACTTAATAAGCACTACCACACTGGACAAGGCCCTGTAGGACAACGTAAGAGCACGACAGAAATATACAATCCAAAATATACTAAGAATTGACTACGAGTGAACAACAGGTACCACAATTCATAGGAAAACGATACCTACACAGGACACAGCAATGCTCTCCTGTGCACGATGATAACACAGCACTGACATGCTGTGATGGCATGAATGCTGCAATGCATGAATGCCATTTCCCAAGAGCACAAGATGGATTACCAGAAAGCTTATCAGAGCACATGCATGTGTGCCCAGTACTGAATATCCACAGACAACATGTTAATTGGCAAACCAGTTACAGGATATGACTGTTATCTCTGGTGGGTCAGGGACTTTTGAAATGGGGTATTCCCCAAGAAACATGAACCATTTCCCCCCTTATTCCATGAGGCATTATATCATGTTGGGATAGACAGCTTGTGCATTTCTAATGTGCTATATGTACCATATCTGACATGATGAATATTATGTCATGACCAATTGTTACACTTAGTTCTGTAACCAACAACTATCCCCATTGCCTTTGCAGGTTACTCTGTTAATCCCCAGCTCCTGTGGCTAATAACAATCCTTCCAGAGTCCACGTACAGCACAGGAGGAAGCCTACAATGAGGCACATATAAGGGCCCGTCTCCGGAAAGAGAGTACCTTTGGCCTGCTGAAGGGATCGTTCCTGTGTCTCCATCCAATTGGCCTCTCCATTGTGACCATTTGACTACGCTGCCAGCCACATGCCTAGGCTAGGGAGTCAGGTCTAAAATTCACATTAGAGAGTTGGTGTTCCTATTCACCAACCTCAAGTTGATTGGCTTCTCCAACCTCTTTCCTCCAATTCTCTCAATTCCTGCCTTGTGGAGTACACTGCTGCTCTCTCCCTCCCAGGACATGAGGGCGAGTTCTCCGCTGTGCCATCTCCTGTGGTGAGAAGGTGTGGGGGTATGGAGTGGTGTGGACATGTGTTGAGAGGCTGTGTGGGTGTGTGGATTACTGGGGTGGTGTGTAGTGGAGAAGTGGGGAGAGGAGTTGTTAGGAAGTGGTGGTGTGGAGTGGGGCATCTGCAGTGGGGCAATGGTGGGCAAGTGGTGAAGTGTGGTGAGGTAGTGGACTGGTGGTGTGGAGTAGTGGTGTGGAATGTTAGGGCGGCATGGTTTGTGGAGTGGTGGGGATGTGGAGTGGTAAAACGCTAAAGATACCTTTGAAAGAAGTACTAAATAATCTGTTTCAAATTCAAAAAAGCCCCAAAATACGTCACAGAACTGGTTTAGAAACCAAGCCACATAACTATGAAGGCATCATTCATTACAAGAAAATGCACACATTCATATTTTTCCAATTTACAAATGCTCATAAAAAGAAGGCAGAACATTCAGGTGAATACAAGGCAAGCCCATATGGCTAAACAAAGTTGCTGAATGGGACAGGCAAACTGGGAAACAGCTTTGCTTGCACTACTTGAGGATCGCTATTCATGTGATGGCTAAAATGTATGAGAAATTGGTCATTGCTTTCCTCTTCTATTGGAGTGTAGTGTCGATTGCCAAGTAATTTCTTATGTGGACATCTGTATGTTGTCAGTGGTACTGCACCTTTCTTCGCCATGTTATCAATGACTTGATATGACAGAATGTCTGTACTTATATTGATGGGCAACAGATGTCCTCATAAGAACTCACAACAGGAACATTACAATTCACTGATTAAACTGTGATGCCCATAGTGCCAATGGCAGTGTGATATTATAGCTGCCGAATTTCACTTGCTTCTGCTCTCTATTTAAAGTGAAAATGTGCAGTGAGTGTAGAGGGATAGGCTCATGGCACAATTTGTGTAGTGCAAGTAGGAGAAATGTACATCTAAGAGACAGATACAATACTTAGTATATGAACAATTGAATCAACGAGTAAAAACATGACCCACTTTTGGTAAATAAGTCACCTAAAAGGGGAGGGCGACAAATAGCACACTGTGGTTTAGTCGTGATTTGCATGAAACCAAAGAGCATTTTGTAAATTTAAGATTGACCACAGAATGTTATATTTGAAATAAGTCTGCAATGGGGATTCAAGCATGAGACCACTCCAAGCATGTCAAGCACACTGGGCTCCTGCTCATTTCCTTTGTCACAACAATTACCATAACAGTAACATTCTGCAAACCACATAGCACATGTACTAATGTAGATGACTCGAGCTGTTCTGTGTGAGGCTTTGGCTGTTGCAAATGTTTCACAGAGCGTGTTCAATTGTTTAGTCACTTCAACTTCTTCCCAAGTAATTCCCTCTGAAGCTACGTGTACGCACTCATGACAGATTGTTGTGGCACAACCTAGCACTGATCCTTCTATTGAATGTGGACAATGGCCCATGTTTCCCAAACACCTCAGGCATCGTGTGTAGGTTCAGGTGCCAAGCGTACACACTCACTCATCCATTAGGTTGCCCCACGCAACACAATGCAAGAAGGTTAGTCAAGAAGTAACAATTGCTCTGCCACCTGGGAAATGAAAACTCTGGTATTCTTTTCATGCAATTAAACATCTATTTGGCTAAGATATTGTTAAAGAAGCCCTTATTAGCGGATATGGCGGAAGGAGACAAGAAATAACATTCAGCAGTGAATTCATGCTACAAGTGTTGCCAATTGCCACGCCTACCAGATATTCTGCTTCCTACACCATGGTCCTCATTACATGTGTACCGGTCCGGAAACAACAGTGCTGGTACACCTACAGGTTTGCCTGCCAGAGTCACTGTGCTCGATAGGGCAGACACTGCGGGACACATCAGCCATGTTAGGAAAGCCGTCACGGAAGCACTGGCAAAGTTATTAACAGTGCCAGTGCTTCCGTGGTCCCTACTCCAATGATGGGACTCCATGGGAATGGGGATTACTAGAATTAGCGGCACCTGACTTCTCGGCCGCCGGGGTTGTAATACCCCGGTGTTACCGGTAAGTCAGGTGCTGGTAATTCATTGCGGTCCAGCGGGAACCCGGCAGTATCACCGGCAGGGTTACTGCCAGACCCGTAATGAGGCCCCATGTCTCTCTTATTTTGTCTATAGTATTGATTTTTCCCATGTGGTGGCACTTTGTGCGAAAACCAAAAAGAGGAGTTGGTGGAGTTTGTGAAGAGTGGGAAGGAACTGACAAATGTTTGCTCGGAATGTAGGCTTATATGAACAGATATAACACCCATCATGCACGTTTTGATTTCTTGACAAACAAAAACTGGCCACTCATTTTCGTTACTTCTCTTATATGCACTTCGTGAAAAAATAAACTCACAAGTGTAATAAAAGCATCTTGTGCTTTTTATAGAATACCTGGGATAGATCCTCAATCCTACAGGATAAAATTAGGCTCATTGAACCTTTATTTATACTGTAAAACCTGCGGCTGTCCTCTACTTCCCCGATGATAGTAAGCCACAATAGTAGCTTGGAAGGCCCTCATTGAAAATAGAAGGCAGGACAAACATTGAAGTCATCATGGATGAAGAGAAGTGTTTGAATATGCTGGTGTTGGGCATCCATGGTGTTAGTGTGAGGTCTTTTTATTGAATGGTGGTAGGACAGTTGGTGTGAAAGTGAGATAGACTACTGTTCAAAAGGCGCACTCGAGGAATTGCATGCAAAGGTCTCAGATAATAAGCTATTTCTGGAAGTATGTTTAAGCATGCACGACTGGTAAACATTCCTCTTTGTCCATTCCTGGAAAGATAGTGTTTGTAGACTAGGTGAATTCTGTGCAGGCCCCTCATACACACACCAGTGGATGCTTGGCAGTGATAGCCTTACGATCCCTTATTTGAAGGACACACTATGCTTGATTCATCATTAACTGTTTTGTCCAATTAAAAAGGAAGACAACTCTGGTGAGGTAGAGTCAGGACACTGAAGAAAATATACTTTTAGCAGCCTGTATATCAGTGAAGAAACAAAGCTAACATCTGGGGAGAGTGAGTAGTGTATTCAGTACACAGTGTGTGGGGCAAGAGATGACAGCAAAGTGTGCAGCACCTGTGAGGCACTGTTTAGAACCAGCTGCCCCTGTAACAGCAAACGACCCCTAATTACTTCCTGGCTGACTCTGCTACCTCATGTATTATTCTTCAGGTCGCCTGCAGAGGCCACAGCAAAGCAGGGGGATGCTCCAGCCACTGTAAAACAACCCACAACTGTCACATCACCTTTTTCTGCCACTCTCTTTACCAGGGAAACAATGGCCCTCATTAGGACCCTGGCGGAGGACCATGGTGCAATTTGCACCATGGTCCATGGCGCTAAGCTGCCAACTCCGCCAAGGTGGTTGGCGGACTTATCGCCCCATGCCGACCTTGGCGGGGCGGTAAATCCCCAATCCCCATTTTACCCTTCCCCATTCCCATTCTTGCCCCATAGGGTATAATGGGAGTGGGGAAGGCGTTAATTACGCCACCGTAAATTACGGTGGCGTAATTAACAACAAGTCCCGTAGCGCCATGGATTTCTCCGCCTGCAAAAAGCAGGCGTAAAAATCATCCATGGCGCTACGGGAACTCGTAGTCTGGCGGAGAGGTACGCCATGCACTACGCCGGCGTAAAACCCTCTCCGCCAGGGTCCTAATGAGGGCCAATATCTTCAAAACATGGTGTTGCACCCATTTTCTGTGCCTTGTGACTGATGATTGTTTATTTGAAGGCATGCTCAAACACCTGCATTAAAGGTGCTAATTCAGCACCAGACAGGGGGACGCACCTACCAACTGCGAGAGTCAAGACGGAGGATGGTGGGGGCAGCTACATGGGAAATGACCCAGGTATTCAAAGCCACAAGCGCCCTGTACAAAGGGCTTCACCGGGAATAGTAGGGGATAATGATGGATTTGGTGTACACACAGTCCAAAGAAACAAAATATACAAATGAATAGGTCCAAAGACACTATAATCATAACAGACACTCCCAAAAGGATTGTAGACCTCTGGATTAAAAAGAAGGAATCACTCTTCAGTGTTGTATTATAGAGATAAATCTCACTTTTTTTATATAACACTGTGTGAATCAGAATATGAATAAACAATTCAAGAAAGACATCAAAATGGTTTGCTGAGACAGAACAACAGGCAACAAGATACATTTATCACACACAGTGCAAAAACATTTCTGCAACAAGCTCCAAATAGTGTATGTGTAACAGACCCCAAAATCTATTAGGATTTGTCAAGGGATTCACATAATTTCGTGTACATATTCAACAAGACAATATAAAAACATATAGAACCATTGTAAAGAACACAAACATGATTTTGCTTGTGTAAACAGCATAAATATGCTGTAATTTAGGGGAGTAGTGAGTCTACACCAGGTGTTTCAGTCGTTTTTTCGGTGGGCTAGATGTGCCTCTTCGTTAACACGGCCTTCATCAGGACGGAGTTCTGTGTAGAATGACGTCTGTGCTGCAGGGAAGTGAAACTACAGTCAGGGAGGTGTCTGAGCAAAGTAATTATTTTAACTGACTAAATCAAAACGTGTGGTCAACAAGGTATTGAAAAACACACAGCTTACCTATGGGTAAATACATTTCACAGGCAAAGTACTAGAGATGCGTACGCCGCATGGGCTTGTCTCTGTGTATTCCTGTCGCAAGAGACAGAAAAAAGACAAAGAGGACAAAGGGAAAAGGAGATTAATCATGTCCCTTCGCTATCAGGTCCGCTCAGCATGGAAAAATACATGCACGCTGAGTGTCTTACCTCTCCCTGGACGTATCTAGATCGAAAAGCCAGATCCACTGTGGCGTCACAGCGAACAACCACGGCTTGCACGGCTATGGAAAAAATAAATAAATAAAATTCAGTGTGAGTGTTGGAACGGGGGAGAACCTATCTCCCAGGATTCAAGGAAGGGATGTACCAATGGTGGCAGGGTTACCTCTACTGGCTGCAGAGTGTACAGCCACGCTGTAGCGATGTTAGTGCTGAAACTCCTTGCACTGCTGAGTCAGACGAGACTGCGGGGGCCTGGCTGCAGAACGTTAGCATTGGTAACGCTGTTGCTAGGACCCCGCGGGTCTTTTATATGGCGGCCATTTTGGAATCCCTCCAGAACGAGTGTTGCACAAACACATGAAATCCACTCCATCCGGGGAAAACTATGCCAAAGCAATTTTTTATCGATGCACTATGGGTCAATGTGCATCTAAAAAGTGAATTTAGACACAGTTGTTTACATACGGTTGTCATGGCAACCGTCAACCGCGCTTGGCGACAATTTCTAGGTGCGTGGAAAAACAGTAGCAAAGCGTGTAAATATAATATGCCACAGACAAATACAATTAAGATGCCATGGGCCACCATAGTGCAAAAGGCGAAACAGCTGACATCGTTTGAATGCATACCAAGATGCAGTTAAGCATAGGTACAGAGTGCTTTGGCAAGGAATGAATTCATGGTTGCTTCGTAACCAACAAGCCTCAAATTTCAAAATAGACCATGCGTGCAGGGTTCATTAACACGAGATGAATACGTGGTTTCGTGGTACACACAAGCATCAACGTTGACAGAAAATGCACATTTCCTCACAAAGGTGTTCAAACATAGCCCTAGAGTTCAGTGCCACCTGGCTACTGATGTGTGGGTTACATAATGTGAAGTGGTCTATGCAATCAAAACATCAACATATATGTAATGTACATTCATTACCTCTCACTTATGTTTCTTTTTACAACAACATTGAGGAAGAACAGAGAAGCTACCTCATGACAATTAAAAGGGGGCTTACTAGCTAGACAGTTGGTGTTATGCATTGTAGTGTTCAGCACAATTTCGAGGGATCAGTGTGACATACAATGTTACAGGAAAGACTTCCACTCAACTGAAACATTTAACCCAGCCTGCACGGTGTTGAGTCTATGAACCCATCGTTGTTTTAATTGGGTGAGAGTTTTGTTCAAATCACCCCTACGTTTAGCTGGTTTTACTTTTTGCAAGACAAACCATCTTAGGTCAGTGTCACTGTGGTTCTTATTGACGAAGTGTTCTACTAAGGGCTTATCAGCAACCTTGTTCCTGATGCAGGAACGATGTTCAGAAATACGCATTTTGATGGCACGTCTTGTTTTTCCCACATAAATCAGCTTACAAGGGCATTGTATTATGTAGATGACACCCTTCGTGTTGCAATTTGTGAAGTCTGTTATTGTCCATTTTTACTTGTTCATGTTCAAAAGATTTCTTTTGTAGGGTCAGGGTACACGCCACACAATGACCACATTTATGGTGTCCAACTATAGGGGGTAAATCCCATAGTGTGTTCTGTACTTGTGGAGGTGGCTCTATAAAAGTGTGTACAAGAGCATCTCTAAGATTCCTGTTTTCTTAAAGGCAAAACACGGCACATGGTGTAGAGTGCCTGGACTTTTTACCAGATGCCAGTTTTTCTTGATAGTTTTCTGAATCAAAAGGCTCAGGGTCCGAAGGTAGTGACACATACAAGTCTTCCCAAATCCTTTTTCGGTTTGTTTTCAAGCAGATTTCTCTAGGTGTGTGTCTGGCTCTTTTCTTGGCTTGGTTAATTGCCTTTTTTGGGTAGCCTCTGTCTGTAAGTCGTTGGGTCAATCCCTCTGCATGTTGGTGGAATTTATCCAAATCTGAACAATTCCTACGGATGCGCAAAAATTGCCCATAGGGTAAATTGTATTTTAACCCCATCGGGTGATAACTTTGGAAGTGCAACAGACTGTTGCGGTCCGTGGGTTTACGAAATAACTCCGTCTTTAATCGGTCTCCGGTCTTGTAGATGTGCAAGTCCAGGAGGTCTATTTGGTGGTGGTCCCAGTGCATTGTAAACTTGATGTGAGTATTTCTTGAATTAATCCAGCTGTGGATCTGTTGTAGTTCAAAGGGTGTTCCCTGCCATATGATAATCACATCGTCAATATACCTCTTCCATAGTGAGATGTTGCCAAAGAAGGGGTTCTCTGAATTGAAGACATGGTTCTCTTCATATCGGGACATGTATAAATTTGCGATGTCCGGGGCGAAGGTGGCGCCCATGCTCACACCTTTGATTTGCTTGTAAATTTGATTATGAAAAAGGAAAAAAGGTTCAGCCATCGCCAGTCTCGTACACTCAAGGATGAAATTAGTGGGGGTGGAGTCAAGGTCTTCTCTGGTGTTCAAGATGTCACCAATGGCTACTAAACCTTCTTGTTGTGGTATAGATGTATAAAGTGCCTCGACATCAATTGTGATGAGGAGGCTCTCAGTAGTGAGAAGGATATCATCAAGCAGATTAATGGTATTTGTAGTATCCTTTCGATAAGAAGGCATTCCGATTACAAAAGGTTTCAGAAAATAGTCTGTGTACAGGGACAACGGTTCCAGAAGGGATCCGCAAGCAGATACTATTGGTCTACCGGGAGGTTTTTCTGAGTTTTTATGCATCTTAGGGAGGATATAAACGGCTGGGATGCGTGGATTAGTTTTATTTAAGAACCTCTTCTCATCTTCACATATCCAACCTTGCATGAGGGCGTGTTGGGTAAGACTTGCAATTTCGTCTTGGAGGTCCTTCGTGGGGTTGTATTCCAAGGGTAAGTAAGCTTCTCGATCACTCAATAGTCGTAGGCACTCTATGTTGTAACCAGTGGTATCCCAAACAACTATGCCACCCCCTTTGTCTGCGGGCTTGATTGTTATCGATCTGTCAGTTTCGAGACTCCTCATGGCGGTCCTCTCTTCTCTGTCCAGATTATCTCTGTAGAAATGTTCTTTTTTGAAACCGTCCATTATGGTTTTAGTAACCACCTTCTCGAAAGTTATAATTTCCCCTGGGGTAGACCAGGTGGAGGATATAACTTAGATTGTTCTTTTAGACCTGTGGTGTTGTCTGACTTGCTCGGTGGTAGTTGTTGTTCAGCCTCTCTGCACGACGGTAAGTAAATTTCAAAAAAATGTTTCAAACGTACATTCGTGAAGAATTTCTGTAGTTCTAAATCAATTTCGAAAGGTCGTGCCCTTTGGGCCAGGATGAAGGATAAGCCCTTTCCGAGGAGCCTTAACTCTGGTGAGGTCATATCACGGGAGGATAAGACGAAGACTGGTATCCCTGGTTCTGTCCCTGGTTTTGGTACCGCTGGCGCGTTCTCATCCGCTGCCCTGATTGCGTCGGTCGCCTCCTGGGTCTTCCTCTTTGTCTGCCCCTGGGAAAAAAAGGTTGTGGCAGCTGTTGTCCTGCAGCTCCCGGTAGGCTCGAGGTACTTCCACTTTCACTGGAAGATGTCCCTGCAAAATTGACTGATCTATTTCTCCGATTGAAGTTTTGGCTTGCTTGTAGATCTGTGTAGTATGTGGGTCTCAAGAAAGGATAAGTTTGTTCTTCTGAATAATTTGCTAAGTCTTTTCTGAACTTGTCGACCTTCCTGTCCAGTGTTAGGTTTTTGAATTTGGTAATTTCCAACTCCAATTTTTCCAGCTTATCCTTTGCATCTTGGATCGATTTGTCTTCAAGAAACTTTTTTTCCAACTCGAGTAATTCAGCACCTTGCTTATCACATTCCTCGTTCGCCGTGTTTATGACCAAAATCAACCAGTCACGACTACATTTATTTCCCACCCCCTGACGTTTTTCGTAAACTTAGGGTTGTCTGTAAAAAGCCTCGGGATATTCCGTTCCTGGAGGCCTTCGAGTATTATGCCGGCCCTCAGGTATTCAAGCATGAACTTGCCATGCAACTCTGTTCGAAATATTCTTTTTTTCTTTTGGTAGAGGATTTCTAATTGATCCTCTGTCAAACCTCTCGTAAGCACACCCTCCTCGTTACGTAGTGTGGAGGTGTTGCCTAGCAGTTGTTTAAAGTAGTCATCGGTATACGAGACCACATTGACGTTCTCCATGGATGAAAAAAGGAAAAGAAAAAAAGCTTACTGCAGCTTACTATAGACCTTATATGGGGTCGGTCGGTTGCCCACAGCCACACAGTCCAAAGACACTGCCCTATGATTAGCTAAAGAAGGGGAAGGGGAAAAATAGCACCGTCATTAAAACACGTAGTGGGAAATCCTTCGGGAGGGCTGGACCTGGGAAACCCCAATCTGAAACCTGTGACCAGTATGACAGGGATCTGCAAAAGGGGGGAGGGGATTAAATTACTCATTACAAGAAAAACGCCATGACTAGAACAAGGTGATGTAATTAAAGGGCGGCCACCCAAACCAGCTGCTCAGTGCCGGTCAGATGACCGAGGATGCCCATCGGCAGGTGGCTGTGGGAGAAGAACACTGGACGGAGTGGCGTTCACGGGTGACGATAGGTTCCTGCGCTCTGGGGAGGTGGACAGCCTCCAAAGTATCCACTCCAGAGCTCGCAAAGGTCGCTATTCAACAGGTATTATGTGAAAATCCCCTTTCCCACCAGAGGTGTGGTGTCTCGTGTTCCGTTCTCAATGGTGCTGAACAATGGCAGTGTATTAAAGTTCCAGCGGTCAGCACAAATGTTGTTTCAGTAATAACAAGTTGTTCCAGGGTGGAGTGTTTATAAATGTGGTAAATTGTAATGGGAAACTGTTAAACTGTTTGCTTCATTTACGCTTTACTAATGTACGTAAACTTCGAGGAGGTGATGCCTACCAACCAATGAAATCCCTGGGAAACATAGAAAAAGTGAATCCTCCAACTTGCTAGTATTTCTTGGTATAAAACTACTGTTCATATTCCATTCAGATGCCAGCCTTTCGATCAGAGCCTATCCACTGTTCTGTTTCATTTGTGCTCCCCAGCTGTAATAAACAGCGTTGCTTCTTGCTCTGTGTTTGCTCTACTTTTTGAGTATGTGGTTTTTATTATGCTCTAAAAGGTGGACCCATGACTACATACCAATAAAAGAAGAAAATGCCATGAAGCGCCAATATAAATGGTGCAATCAAGGATGTCCCTATTTCGGGAGTGATCTTTAACACCCTCACTGACAACTTATCAAAAGTCATGCAACTGTTGATGGCCACATGTGTAAACACACTTATTTTACTGTATATAAGCATGAGTTATATCAGAGAGCCAAAGATCATAAAAGCTAGACTTCAAAAACACAGAAAAGGGGGGGGGTGAAGAAACACAGAGATTAAAGCACAAACGAAATTTAAGACTTCAAAGAGTGGTTTCTGGCTTGCTATTTTGCATATTGATTAGCCTCATATAGTAACCCGTTCCCTACACGTGGGAGTTCACAATTGAACTATAAACATAAATGATTTGATCCTGGCAGGTAAACTAGGATCCTAGATAATTCTTTACTTCGTATGCATCAGAGTCTCAATTGGGTAACCGTAGTGTATCTGAATATACCTCACCCACACCCCCAGGTTTACATATAAAACATTCTTCATTTGGACCTCGCTTATTTGATATGATAGGTTATTTATAACGCACTTAATACCCAGAGGTTTCTAAGCGCAGACCCGGGGATCGAACCTGTGTTGCTCGTGTCGTCTTGCTTCCAAGGCAAGCACGTTGTCCCTGAGCTATCCTCCATATGTAGTGATAGGCACAATCACAAAAAGGAGGAGAAAGAGTGCTGCACTCTGAATGATATCTACATAATATGACCAATACATTTCAAAATTACTTCAAAAGTACTCACTTATAATTGATATTATAACGTTTTTGCCGCAGCCAAAAGCAGTACAGCAAAACGGATGTTTGTTTCATCCCACCTCTGTACCTCTTTTTGTCTTATTTTTCCTGTTGATGTTCTAAAAACTATCTTCACTTGCTGAAAGATGAGGGCAGTTTAAAAGGCAAATGGGTGCTCCTAGATCTCTAATGTGTTTTATCTGGCCTGGATAAAAGCCATTACTCTGCTATACCCACACTCCTGGAGAAAGGGGGAATACAAAGAAAACAATACACTGCAGAAGGAAGAGTGCTGAATGCAAACAACTGAAGGTTGATGGCTGGAAGGTCATGAATTAATCCTAACCACTGGCCATTTCTCTAGGCAATCGCCTAGACCAGTTTTGTCCAACTCCAGGCCTCAAGAGCTGGATCCATTTTGCGTTTTCAGGATACCCCTCATTAATATGCATGAGTTAAATGTACATACAATGATTCTAAATGTATGCACATTTATCCTCATGAATATTAATGAGGGATATCCTGAAAACGTGTCAGGATTCTGGCCCTCGAGGCCCGTAGTTGGACAACCCTGCCCTAGACCATCCTTTTCAGGCCTGTCATTCGATTACAGAAGGGGAAAGACCATATCCAAATTAGGCTGAGCCCCACCTTAAAAGGGACAATCCCGACTGAACTGCAAGGCCACATTCCTTCTGCACAGGAACATAGGCGCCAACTACATGGGGATAGAGGGGGTACGTGCGCCTGTTCTCCTTGAACAGCAGGGGCAGGAGTGTCATTTTGCCCCTGTGTTGATTCTGCAATCATAAACCAAGAAAAAGACATACGGATTCAGTGACGTGCTCTTCTAAATCACTCTGGGCTGGCACGATTTCTGGCTCCTCTCCTGCTGGGCTCAGGCAGCTTATTGAAGTGTTAGCACGCATCCTGCAACCTTAGCAAGTGCTGCTAACTTCAAAGTGGGATGGTTGCCTTATTCTCACCTCAGCCTTGATTGGTGGGTGGTGGGGACAGGGCAAAGCCTTTTGGAGGCGTGTGAGAAGTAGGGAATCCTAAAGCAGAATGTGGCAAAGTCAGCTCAGTAGGTTAGGCGACTGTTGCTGCAATGTTTTATGTTTAGACCTGCCTGAAAACACAGTGGGCCAGATTCATGGAACGTTTTCCTATGGGATTGCGCCATTATAAAACACTTCCATGAATCAGGCCCTATGGCTTTTTTCAAATTTTCGCTCCTAAATGTGCTGTCAAATGTGTTGTTTGGTCATGGGGGTGGATATTGCTCAATGCTCTCTCACTTCTCTGGATGTGGGAGTGTTTGCCCCTACAGCGAAAAATCTAACTTTGCTTTTGCCCTCATAGCGAAAATCAAAAGTTGGTACCCATACAAAAGAGCACATGCAACGACTAGCATGAGTGCACCGCCAGTCTAAAAACTGTATGGAAAACATTAGATGCAATACATTTGCTGATCTGAAGACTATATGCTTTTGTATGTTTGGGTATTGGCACAAACTGCTCGACAACTGAGTTATAAAGGAAGACCTTCATAGTGTAACCTCCAAGTGAAGAACAGGGGGCTTAGTTAGGACATGGGTGTATAGTGTTGCAATATCCGAGGTGAAGTCCTGAGTGGAGGGGCATTAGCATCTTCATTGTGCTACTTGCAACTCTCTCGTTTGCTCTGCGACTGCCTTCGTCATTTCCTCTGCGTCCTTAACTACAGTAAAGACAAACAGCGCTACTGCCATGGATCTTGCCAAGCGGGCAGACCTTGTCTGGCGCCCAGCCATGGCATCGCGCTCCAGCGGCTTCTGCTGTAGATAATGTTGTTTCCCCACCGTCTGGATGGCCCATGGCCAAAGAACCATGGCCGCTGCCTGGGCAACGCATTCGGCTCCAGTGACTTCGGTCAACAGATGCCTGAATTCAGAGCTTTTGTCATTTTGTGTTATAACAAAGACTTCCAGTTTTCTATTTTTACCGATTTTTACACATAAATACAGACAGAAATCAATCTGCTTTCTGTCTGTATTGATTGATTAAAATGTAGAAAAAACCCGGAAAAACAGGTGTTTCTGTCTGGTTCTCTATGATGTCACTCATACATCGCAGGCCGATCACTTTGCAGATTGGCAGAGTGTAACGTGTGTATAAAAATAGCATTTAAATTCTTCAAATTGCTGACAGCATATCTCTTAAGGCAGCAGCAGTCCCAGGAGCAACTGTTTGTTGTTATGGAAGAAATGGAGCTAGCATTTCTTTCCTATATGGCTGCGTGTGAATAATTGCAGAAAAATGCAGGTTGCGTGTTATCGTTTTATACGACAAAGACAATCTGGATAAATACAGAAAAAAGGGCCAAAAATAGATATGGATAAATACAGTCGGAAATGGTTGAAAAATAAATGCCATAAAACTGGAAGCCTTAGTTATAACTCAGCTCAAACTTTGACCTGAGGGGTTTGTAGGTGCTGAGAACCTACATCATAATGTTTAAATATAGAAACATAGATGAACTTTATTTAATGCAACACTTCAGGCCAGACCCGTTTTCAATCTTCGATCACACAATCGCATTCATCAAGCCAAATACCATATGAAACAGATCTATAGGCTGTGGTGGGATGATACAGCCTCTTGGCTGAACCCAGGTTCAAAGCATGTTTTGAAAGGTGCAGTCTAAGGTTCTCAACATCCAAGCATTCTGATCATGAAGGTGAGATACTGAGTAAGCAAGTGCATATCTGCCACTCTGTGTACCTATTACATCTGCTTTCTTTCCTGCCTCTCCATATTTCTTGGGGTACTGCTTGCTCATCACCTACAAAGGTTACTGGTTAGAGTGGGTGCATGATGTTACAGTGGAGTGGGTTAGAGTAGGAGATTTAGATGGATGGTGGGCGTGTAGTGGTGTGGAGTGGTGATGTGGATGGGTGTGAAGTGATGTGGAGGGGTAATGTGGACTGGGGAGTGAAGTGGTGCTGTTGGGGTGTGGAGTATTAGTGTGGAATGAGGGGTTGTTAGGAGTGTGCAGTGGTGGTGTGGAATGGGGGTGGTGTGGTGGGCTGGAGTGGAGTGTTGACATCAAGTGATACCACTTGTATGTTGGTATGGAGTGGTAGTAGTATGGAGTGATGGTGTTGAGTGAGGTGATGTGGAGGGGCTGCGGTGGTGGAGTGTTTTGGTGGGGGCATGTAGTGGTGGTTTGGAGTGGAGGTGTGTAGAGCAGTGGCGTGGTATCAGAACATATTGGAGTTAGAAAGGGTTAGAGGGGTTAGAGAGGAGCATGAAAAAGTGGGTAGGTGTGGAGTTGTGTGTGGGGTTAAGGACGGGCAAGTGCAGGGGTATAGTGAGGGATCAAGGTAGAGTGGGGTGATGGTAGATTGGGGGCATGGTTTTACAGTGGAGCAGGTTGGAGATGGGGTTTGAGATGGCTGGTGTGGAGGTATGAAGTGGTGGTGTGGAGTGGGGGTATGATGGTGTGTAGGTGTGGAGGGGAGCACAGGTGTGGAGTGGTGTGGAGTTGTGGTGTGGAGTAGGAGTGTGAATTGGTTGGTGTTGATGTGTAGCATGTTGGTGCTGTGATGTAGAGTGTTAGTGTGGAGGTGTGGAATGATGGGGTGGTCTGGTGTGTGAAGTGGTGGAGTGGAGTCCTGGTGGGGCTGTGTCAGTGCGGAGTGATGGTGGCATATAGTGATGTTGTTGAGTCAGGTGGTGTGGAGGTGGGTTGTGGTGGAGGTGTAATGTATTGGTATGAGTGGGAGATAATGGTGGTATGCAGCAGTGGTGTGGGGGTGTGGTGGTGTGGAGTGGTGCATGTGTGGGTGTGTGGAGTAGTGGAATGGTGTGTAGTGGGGGAGTGGGGCATCTGTAGTGGGGGTAAGGATGGTTCAATGGTAAAGTGCGGTGAGGTAGTGGAGGTGTGGTGTGGAATGTTAGGGTGGCATGTTGTATGGGGTGGTGGTGGTGTGGAGTGGTAAAACACCAAAGGCAGCTTGGAATGAAGTCCAAAATAACCTCTTTCAAATAAAAAAGACAAGTTAAACAATGGTAGGAATTGGTGAAAGCAACATTCATTAAAAGTAAATGCTCACATTCATATTTTTAAAACTTACACATGCTCATAAAAACATAGAACATTCAGGTCCATATGGCTAAATACAGTTGCTGAATGAGATTGGGAAACAGCTTTGCTTGCATTGCAAGAAGATCTGCATTCATGTGATGCTAAAGTATATGTGAAAATTGGTCGTTGTTTTCCTGTATTGGAGTGGAGTGTTGATTGGCAAGTGATTTCTTACAAGGACACTGTATGTTGTCAGTGGTACTGCACCCTTTCTTCTCCATGTTATCAATGCCTTTGATATGACAGAAGGTCTGCAACTCTGCTGATGGCCAGCAGATGTCATTATAAGAAATGACATGAACTCACACCAGGGAAATTATAATTCACTGATTAAATTGTGATGACCAAAGTGCCAATGGCAGTGTGGTATTACAGCATCCTATTGTCACTTGTTTCCGCTCTGTATTTAAAGTGAAAACAATTCAGTTGGTGAGTAAATTGATGGCCCTCTTTTGGTAAATAAGTCGCCTATGAAAAAGGGGAGGGGACAAATAGCAGAATATGATTTATTAATGATTTGCATAAAATCAAAGAGCATTTGTGGAACTTAAAACTGACCACAGAATTTTGAATTTGAAATATGTCTGTGATAGTGATTCAAGCATGAGACCCATCCAATCATGTAATGTACACTGGGCTCCTGCTCATTTCACTTCTCACAACACTTACCCTCACAGTAAAATGTCTGCAAACCATATAGCACATGTACTAAGCTCGATGACTCGGGCTGTTGGTTGTGAGGCTTTAGCTGTTCCAAATATTTCACAGCGCTTGCTCAATTGTTCGATCCCTTCAACTTCTTCCAAAGTAGTTCCCTCGGAAGCAAAGTATACATACTTGTGACTGCTTGAAGTGGCACAACCTGGCATCGGTCCTCCTTCTGCATGTTGACAATGGTCGTGGTTCGGTCCAAATGCCAAGTGTGTGCCTCACACTCTTTCATTGGGTTGCCCCAGGCAACACGATCCAAAAAGGTTGGTCAAGAAGCAACAATCGCTTTGCCACCTGCGATATGAAAGCCCAGGCATTGTTTTCATGCAATGAAACATCTAATTGGCAAAGATATTATTAAGCAAGCCCTGGTTAGTGGATAAAGCGGAAAGGGGTGAGAAATAACCGTCAGTGAGCCCGCGAATTCATGCAGCAAGTGTTGCCAGTTGCCACGCGCCATATTCTGCATCCAACACCATTTCTCTCTTATTTTAGATTTAGCATTGAGTTTGGCCATATGGTGGCACGTTGCGCCTAAACCAAAAGGAGGAGTTGGTTGTGAGAGGTGTGGGAGAGAGCACCACATGTTTGCTTGGCAAACCAGGCTTATATAAACAGATATAAAACACATTTTTCACATTCTGATTTGTAGCAAACATAATCTGAGCACTAACTTTAGTCACTTCTCTGATATGTACTTCATAGAAGAATAAACTCACAAGTGTCATAAAATAATCTTGTGCTCTTTATAGAATACATTGGCTATCACCTCTCTCCTACAGGATACAATTAGGCTCATTGGACCTTTATTTATACTGTAAAACCTGTGGCTGTCCTGTACTTCCCCGATGACAGTAAGAACAGTAATAGCTCGGAAGGCCCTCATTGCAGATAGAAGGCAGGACAAACATTGACGTCATCATGGATGCATGCCTTGTGAAGAGAAGTGTTTGAATATGCTGGTGTTGGGCATCCATGGTGTTAGTGTGAGGTCTTTTTATTGAAGGGTGGTAGGAGATTTGGCGTGAAAGTGAGATAGACTTTTCCATTGGCGCACTCGAAGACTTGCACGCACAGGTCTCAGATAATAAGGAACTTGTGGATGTCTATTTAAGCATGCACGACTTGTAAACATGCCCCTTTCTCTTGTGGAAATGCCTGTCTTACGAACGAATGGCTGATGCTGTGCCTACACATGTATTCGCCTGTAGCTTGGCATGCGTAATGGTTAGGCCTGGTAGTATGGAATATTCCTGTCTGGGTTTGGGTTGATTACTGCAAATCTTTTTGGTTGGTGCAGAATGGGTTGCAATATTTATTTTTATAGGTACATTTTGTCGCATTTAAGTACAGGGGGAGACCCCAAGCACCCACTCCATTAACCCCTTTACATGAATTATACCCCTATACCCACCCCACAAATATATTCAACAAATTTACCAAAATAATTCTGAATGACCAAATTGGATGCACAACATTCAACTAAACCCCTGTCTGCACTAGATGTATTGATTTGTCATTCTTACGGATTGTGTATATTTCTATGATTGTCTTTATCAGGTTACAATCCATGTAAAGTCTAGCGTGCTCAGGTCACCCCTGTCCTGTCTGCCAGTCTAGTGTCGGTCCCTACTGTTCCATGGTTGGCCCCTGTGCACGTCACCAGCCTCCCCTGTTAAGCCCAAGCCTCTGTGCAGCCATCCTGTCATGTTCCAGCCATGATTGTCCCCTTCCTCACCTTCAGTAGGGATCCCAGACTCCATTCCCTGAGAACCAGTAGGTTTTGAATGTCCACCACATCTGCCTGCTGCCCAAGCAGCTGCAGATGCTCTGGTCGTGGCACCCCTCATAAAAGTTACACTAACCAAGGGGTAATTTGACTGTAGCGATATAAATCACTCCCAAGGCGACACCCTATCTAGAAATCTACTGCCAGCAGAGGGTGCAGGGTGGAAAGGGGGATAAATAGTGCCCCTCAGCCTGTGGTCAGGGGGAAACTTCTGGGTCGTGCTGATAAGGTGAAACTCTGCTGGATCTTTGTCCCATTTTCTCTCTCTCTTTCTCTCGCTCTCACTCTCTATCGCTCTTTCTCCCTCTTCCCCCTCCCTCTCTCTCTCTCTTCTTTCTCCACCCCCCCTCTCCCGCACTCTTTCCCCAGTGAACATCTCAGCCTCACCACTCCACTGGCACCCTGAGATACGGTGACCCACCCTGAGATCCCAAGCTCCCGAACTAGCCTGAGACCCTGAATGACCTATCAGATCAGGTGCATCCTGGGAACCCAGCGGCCCCTGAGGAACCCAGTGGCCCAGAGCAAGCCAGCACACCTTGAAACTATGCACAACCTGAAGCATCGCGCATCCAGAGACCCCGTCCATTCTGAGACCCAGTATACCCTGAGAAGCCAGTCACCCTGAAATCTCCAGTTTGTAACCTGTGAGAACCTGTAACTTGGAGGTCACCTGAATAAACCTGAAACTGACCCATATAAAAGGACTCGGTGCACCTTTCCCGCGTGCCAGCTGGCACACTCCTTGCTAGAGGGAACACAATGCAAAAGAGTATGGCTAGGCTTCTGTGGTACAGTCTGTTCCAACAATGACGGTTACTCTCTCCTGGCATAATTGCAAGTTCACCGTCTCTTCCTGGAAATATAGTGTTTGTAGACTAGGTGAATGTTGTACATGATTAATAGTTGAGTGCCTTGTTCAATTGAAAAAGAAGACAACGCTGGTGAGGTGGAGGCAAGGCACAGAAGAAAATATTCTTTTAACACCCCGCAGATGCTGCAAAGCCCTTTGTATCTGTATAGCAGTGCATAAACTAAGCTAACATCTGGGGAGAGTTGGTAGTGTAGTAAGTAGAGAGTTTGTGGAACACAACATGACAGCGAACTGTGAAGCACCTGTCAAGCACTGTTTAGAACCAGCTGCCCTTGCATGGGGGAGCCACTACTAATTGCTACCTGGCTGACTTTACTAACTCATGTATTACTCGTCAGGCAGGCTGCTGAGGCTAAAGCAAAGTAGGGGGAGCCTGACCATCCCCACTGGGTCACTTCTCGCCACCTTCCAAGCTCCCGGAACTGAGACTGCTCTGCATTTGCAGGCTGCAGAGGGTGAGAATGAGACGGCTCCGTCTACGGCTCACCGTCCCTCTGAATCTAGGACTGGTTAAGCAGGCAGGGTGTTTCCATTGGGTCGTACAGCATTGGTTATTAAAAAGGCTGCAGACAAAGTAATGGGTGCAACTCTGACGCCTTCCAAAGCCGCAAGCAGGAAAAACTGCCTGCCTAGCTTAGTCTCTACCCACAAAGGTATTGGAGGCACAGCAAGTAGTGGTAAGCGCGAGATTCAGACGCTTGCTCGTGACTTAGTGGAGACGGTGGAGAAGGGGTTGGTAGCGCCGCTGTCGGTATCCAACAACGAGGTTCCTTGGGAGACATATAATCTCGACACTGCGAGTGTCAGATAGAAGCTTGCTGAGGCTCTCCCTCTCGTCGAAGGTGATCTATATGCACGTGGAACTCGACAATCCCTCCGTATAGATTTGAGTAACATTAAGAATATAGAGGAGGTGGGTATAGATCTCATAAGCGATCCAGCTTTGATATTAATCAAACATCTCACCTATGATTTTGTGGACAATTAGCTTAATGTAGGTGATGCTGGGCTTCATGAGACATTAAGATCAATGGATGACAGAATAAAATGTACATCTCCAGAAATTGTAGCACTCAATGTGGTGCTGAGCTCCTTTGTCTCCCTCTACAAAAACAGTTGAAACAGTCTTGCGGTGACCGTAACTGACACGGGCAATCTGAAGCTTGGTGAAGATCTTATTGTGAGTCTGCTCACTAAAAATCAGAATAAAAATTACCTACATCAATTGAAGGTCTCGTCGTCTTTTGAGTCCCTCAACCAGAAAGTGGAAAGAATATCTGATATGATGGTACTCCATCACTGGCCCTCATTACGACCCAGGCGCTGGACCATGGTGCTAATAGCACCATGGTGCATGCCAGTAACTCACCAACTCCACCATGGTGGATGGCGGAATTACCGCCCCATTCCAAGGTTGGCGGGGCGGTAATTCCCCATTCACCATGGCCCCTTCCCCATTCCCATTTTTGCCCCCATAGGGCATAATGGGAATGGGGAAGGCGCTAATTACGGCACCGTAAATTACGGTGCCGTAATTAGCTCCAAGGTCCCTTTGCGGGTTGGATTTTTAACGCCTGCAAAAAGCAGGCATTAAAGTCTCCAACCCGCAAAGGGACCTCGTAATCAGGCGGTAAGTGTTTAACGGCGCCGTAGCCTTTTACAGCGCCGTTAAACACTTACCGCCAGGGTCGTAATGAGGGCCACTGTCTGCTGACAGCTCAACCTACTGATTTAGCTGTCATAATTCTGTAGGCTTTAATTGAAAGGGTAGCAGATAAAGAAATGGCCATAGTCACGGGTCTCATGGTTCCATGCACCAATCAGGCGACTTCACATTTGGTGACTGATCGACGGCCCATTGAGGGTCTGGAGATTAATACACCTCCCTCTCCATCTGAACCAGAAGAAGGAGCAAAGAACAATGAAATTGTAAAGGAAAAGGAAATTGGTAAAGGTAAATAAAAAGAAGAACAGAAAGAAACTTAAGAAATCTAGCAAAAATGTTAAAGGAACAAGAAAGTATTTGAGAAACATTGATCTCCTTGATGAAATAAAAGTGGAAGAGGAATCAATTTAGGGAGAGAATAGACTCCAGGCTAATGAATCCAGAGGTAGGGATAATAGGAACGAACAGAATGCCTCAAAGAAAAGCTACAATTTACCCAACTGTCTGGAGGAGGGTTCCAGCAATGGAATTCCAATTCAGGATCAAGGGTCTGAGTCAGAGACTCAGGTCATCAGCTTGAGTGCTAATGTCCAGACCCAGATGAATTGGGGCCAATTAGTGGCCCCTAGGCTCCACAAAGAAATAATCATGCGGCCAAAAATACATAGCAGCAGGAACAGTGGGCCCCTATCTTCCTAATAGGGAAGAACAAACTAAAGACTGTATCAGTAGCTGCAATACAACCAAGTCAGAACTCCTCATCTGAGTTGCATCTTGTGGAGACCCGGGTTCCCTCGGCGCAGTGCTTGAACCAACCGCCGAGTGTGATCTTGAAACAGGGTCCTCCCTCCCAGGGCCTGTCAGCGACAGGCGGTAATGAAATCGCAAAAGGAACAGAAGGCCGAGAAACGAAAGAGGACTTCTCCAACGCCTTCTTCGACCGCCCTCATGTTTGGATTGAATAGCTACCCAATACAGGAGAATCACTGAACTTGAATAGACAAGCGATCTTGAGTCTGATAAAGGAAGTTCCATAGCTCTACTTGTTTTCAGGTTATGACATTGATTTTATCCATTTCCCTTATGATAATGCCACGCATATAGTGGAAATAGGGCTCCAGTTGTGTTTAGGGGTAAATCTCCTTCTGTCAGTTGCAGGAGGTTTTTCACAGAAATGGTTTCAAGTTTCACCTCATAAACCAGGGTCAGTTCAACAGCGAGGGACCAGGAAAGTTTCAAGGTTCAGATGCAAAAAGAGAACAAAACCAGGTTTTAGTGGCAGCGCAGACCAAGACTAGAAATGAAGGGGTGAATGATAGAAGTAAGGTGTGGTCTTTGCTGCTGGAGATCCTAACACAGGTATTTCAGAACCTCGATGAAAACAAGGCTTTGCTTTTAGTACATTGTGGCGTGCATGTTCTATCTTGGAATACGAGGGGTTCTAAGAGTTTTTTTGAGGGGCAACTGAATGATATTACTTTGCCTCTTTTGATTTAATTCTGCTTCAGGAGACGTGGTTACTTGCAGAGTTGAGGCTGGATGGCTTTACCATTTTACTCCAACTAGCTACACATTCTAAAGGGGGCCGTCCTTCGGGTGGCCTAATCACAGCCTCTCAAAATTCTAAACGTCAAAAGATGGTAGTGATATCAAATTCATTTTATGGCATCTTGTTATCTAAAATACAGCGGAGAAGGGACGAGTATTTGAATTGCAGGAGATTTGAACTCGTGTTGCCTGGACTTAGGACTCGAGATGAATTGGCTGTCAGTGAATGGGAAGAGATGGTTAGATTTAGTGACTAGGACCTTGTTGTTTGCAGTGGCAACCTAAGCAGAGATCTTCAGCCCGCATTTACCTGGGAGGGAACATGGGGAAAGTCAGTCATTGATTACTTAATCCTGTCTAGGGATCTCTTTCACGCTTCCTCCAGGATGGAAGTTAGGCCTACTAACAGAAGCAACCATAATATGCTTACTCTGAGAATATTAGAAGCTATCTTGCATATGGGGGTGGATATGATACAGATTTGTGTGTGAAGACGGGGGAAACTGGGTGGTTAAGTTCAAGCTAAATGGGAAACAGTTGAATGCAAATCTGAATAGCTTGCTCACGATGCAATCTAGGGCACAACTGGTTGATCTGTGCCAGCCATAAAAGTTTCTACATTTTCTGTGGGAGTCGGATGGACCAGAGACGATTGGGGTAAATGAAGTTCCTAGGCTTGAATACAAGTTTAACTATACGGTCTTGCTAGAAAGAGGGAACTGAGAAAACACCTTTGAGCCCTGAGTAGGGATGGCATAAATATGGAGGCTTTCCGAAGGGAAAAGAAAATCCTGACTAGGGAGTATCAAAACCAGTCGAGGGCCCTGCTATACCTAAATTAATGTTAGAAACTGTAATTACAAAGAATATTTGCAATTTCTGGTACCTATTAAATGGCAGCAGGTTCTCCCAATCCTCATCTCAAGCCAAATGCGTATCAGATGATCTAAGGGTAGGTCACTTTTGAGAAGATGTCCAGTGACATAATGGCTCCGGACCTTGACCTCTCCTGGTCTCAGTGTGTCTCCCTTGAGGTGATCCGGGAACTTATTATTAAAACTTCTAGCTCCAGAGACGCTGGGCCTAATGGGTTGTCGAACGCCATCTTAAAAGTCGATGTTGACTCCTGGTCTTTGACACTGTACTTTCTGTTTAAGAATTCTATTGACATAAGGCAGTGCCCCGAAAGCTGGAGGTGTGCTGTCATAATCCCCATTTTTAAGAAGGGCAATCGAGCGGATCCCAGCAACTACCGCCTGATAGAACTTCTGGATGCGGACAGTAAAATCTTTGCAGCCGCGGTACTTCGAGAGTTGGAGAGTTGGGCAGGGAGTGTGGGAATCTTAGACATGGCTCAGACTGGCTTCCGCAGCGGTATGTCTACAACTCTCAATGGGTTGGTGGTGAATACACTCAGGGATTGTGCATGGCTGGCAGGGCACCCCACGGTTTATGTGGCCCTGTTGGATTTGAGTAAGGCCTTTGGTACTGTCAACAGATATCATCTATGGCAAAAGTTGAAGTCCTGGGGTATTCCATTGGGCCTGTTGGCTATCTTGGTTTACTTACATCAGAATACCATGATCCATGTCTGACTTAACAGTGGAGGGGATTTCTCAAAGAACATCTGTACAGAGAGAGGAGTACGGCAAGGGTGCATCCTTGCCCCCCTATTATTCATTCTATACCTGGACGATTTAAAGAACACGCTGATAAACACACACTAGCTAGTCCCAAAATTGGAGGGCGGAGAATAAGCTGGATCGCATATGCAGATGACATGCTGCTTATTGACTATAGCCCTAGGGGTTTACAACAACTGTTGGGTGCAATGAGCAGTTACACGTCTGCTAACCATCTGGCAGTCAATCCCGAGAAGACCACCATCATGAGATTTTGGAATGGGAAAAAGAAAACTGTACCATATAGTGTGGTTGTGCAGGGTAAGGCAATCTCCCCAGTAGTTGAATCAACATATTTGGGCTTCAAGTTGCCAGCATATCCTAATATGGGTCTCGTGGAAGACAGACTGAAAAACAAAATTGACCAACTAACTGCCCAAATGAAAAATCTTAAAGTGAACTGCTGCCGCTTCTCCCTTATCCCTTTAATAAAATTCTACAAGGGGAAAATTATTCCAACCTTACTATACGGGATGGATGTTGAATCCCTGGCATGGAATTTAGACTTGGAGCACTTAGAAAGTAGGATATGGAAAAAGGCCTTATGCCTTCCCATGTCCACCTCTATGGCGGTGCTTCATTATGATCTGGGTCTCTCATCCCTGGGGGTGTCTTTAAAATGGAAACTCTTGCAATTGTTCCGGCTCATTAGGTGCCCTAGGGAAGATTCTCTTTATGAGGAATTCTGTAGGGAAGATCTGAAACAATTAAATCCGTTTATGAAAGGCTTGAGGAGGAATGCATGCTCCATCCTATCAAATATTGGTAGAGCAGCTTTTGACTTGGTTGAGAGGCCTAGTAATATGAAAATGGCTCTTCTTGAGTCCGATTGGACCAGAACCATTACTCATATGTGTCATTTATCATTGCATGGGAGCTTTTTGTGTGTGGACAAACCCAGGGGGGTCCCTGCTGGTTACCTATCCAGAATTCCGGATGGTAGATCTTGAGATGTTATGCTGAGATTCAGGTTCAATCTTCTCCCAACGGGTGAAGTAATATCAAGTAGATCCAGATAGAGGGTGGGCAAGGGTTCGTGCTCTTTTTGTCATCTAGAGCTGTGTCAGACATTGTACCATATCTTAATTGAATGCGAGGGAACAAGAGTGGAAATCATACCATCATTGCAGTAGTTTGTGACCGACCCGAGCTGGTTACAGCCTATGAATTTTTGGCAAAGACTGTCCTCAGGCCACAAAACATTCTTGACAATGGAACTGATCAAACTGTTAAAAACATTGGAATTATATAAAGTATTTTCCTGAGGACTGGGCAGAAGAGATGCTTTTTATTCTATTTTATTTGTATATATTATGATCCAGGATGTGTAGATGTTTTAATATTATGTGAAAAGTCAAATGTTTGGCTGTAACACATTTAATAAATACAACAACATAAAAAATGGGGTGGGGTGCTGCAGCCACTGTAAAACAACCCACAACTGTCAAAGCACCTTTTCTGCCACATCTCTAATACATGGGGCCTCATTACGGGTTTGGCGGTAGCCGTGTCGGTCTGCCGCCAAACCCGTGAAATTAGCCGCACCCGCAATGGGGACGTACGGGGGCATTCCGACCCCGGCGGACCCGGTCCGTCCCCATTGCCGGGTGCCGGTATTCATTACTCCCCATTCCCATTGAGCCCCATAGGACTCAATGGGAATGGGGAGGTTGGATGCACCGGCACCATTCATGAATGGTGCCGGTGCATCCGACGAGTTGTGCTGGCGGGCGAAAAGCACCCGCGAGCACAACTCGCAGTTTGCCGGTCCAGTAGTAACGGCGCCGGTAGCTTACCTTAACTTATAATGAGGCCCATGGTGTTGCACCCATTTTCTATGCCTTGCAACTGATGATTGTTTATTTCAAGGCTAGAGAGAGCATCCTACAGCACCACACATGGTGAAGTAACAATCCAGATTGGGGTGTGCCACAAGCATTACATGCTGCACGAAAACCAGCAGCAACTCGTGATGGGATCACTTGCTCCCATGCACAAATGCTTGAACACTAACAAAAGAAGAAAATACTGTGAAACATCTATGGAAATGGTGCAATCAAGGATGTCCCTATTTCATGAGTGGTCTTTAACACCCTCACTGACGCCTAAACAAAAGTCTTGCAACAGCCCATGGCCATAACATGTTTAAACAAACTTCTTTTAATTTATATAAGCATGTGTTATCCCAGAGAGCCAAAGTTCTTAAGGGCCAGACCTCAAAAACAAGAAAAAAGGGGTGAAATGGAGAAACCTGAACTTCGAAGAGTGGTTTCTGGCATGCTATTTTATGGATTGGATAGCCTCATAAAGTAAACAATCTCCTACCCACAGGCGTTAACGAATGAACCATAAATGATTGCACATTAGTACCCGGCGAGCTTATAACAAGTAAGCTAATTAGCCCTCGCCGGGTCGTTACCAGCCCAACAAACCCTTTGTCGGGCAGGCTGCTTCTGCGTCCTGGCCACCATGGAAAGGGAAAAGGGACTACATGTAGTCCCTTCTTCCCACTCCCTGGCGGACATCTTTTTTGTTTACTTTTTACTTTTTACAATGGCCACCATGGACAGGTAGAAGGGACTATGGGCCTTATCACGAGTGGGCAGTAGTCCTTAAATGTGGTGGTAAAGCTATTACGGCCACATTTAAGGGTCTGCCCAATCAGGAGTCTGGCAGCATTTAACCCCAGCTCCAAGCTGGGTGTAAATGCACCGACTCAACACACATTTTCAGGTGCAATCATTCCAGCGCTATTAGCGTGCGCTGATTGTGGCAAAAATGCCCTAGGGGAATGAGGAATACCCATTATAGCCCAACCCTTGATCTAGCACAAATAGCGCCGGACAGGGTAACGGTAACGCTATTGGCCCGGGCGTTACACCGGTGGTAATACCGCCGGGATACCACCCAACTCGTGATGAGGCCCCTACATGTAGTCCCTTCTCCGCCTTCCATGGCGACCATTTTGTTTGTTTACTTTGTTTTCTATATTTATAATGGCCGCCATGGAAAGGGAGAAGAGACTACGTGTCATCCTTTCTCCCGATCCCTGGTGGACATTTTCATTTCTTTTTTTTTTCTCAAGTTGAGAAACGGTTTCAGTGCTGTCACTCAACTCGACGTGCTGGTGTACTAATAGCAATAGAACCTTTGGAGGGGGGGGGCATTACCAGTCGGGTAATACCCCCTGGGCTACGTTAAAGCTCTTGCTTCACTCGGGCTTCTAACTATCCCCCGGGGCATTACCCTACCGGTAATGCGTCCCCTCCTCGGGTTCTATTGCTTAATTAAATCCTGGCAGGCAAACTAGAACACTAGATAATTCCTTACTTTTTATGCATTCGAATCTTAACTGGGTAACCGTAGTGAGTCTGACTATACCGTACTCCCGCCACCCCTAGGTTTGCATATGCAATATTCCTGATTTGGGCCACACTTATATAAAGTGACAATGGTGGTACCTGCCTGTATGAGGGCTAAACACATGCAGAAAAAAGAGAAGAAAGAGTGGTGCACTCAGGTGTTATCGATATAATTTGACCAATATAGGAAACAATTCTGAAATTACTTCAAAATGACTCACTAAGAATTCAAGTTATAATGTTTTTTCAGGAGCCAAAAGCAGTACAGCATAACGATGCACTGTATCCGGCTGCTGACCCGTTTCAGTCCACCCCTGTATCCAGGCATCCAGACCATGAAGGTGAGATACTGAAAGAGTGAATGCAAATACAGTGCCCGGTGTACCTATTGCATCCGACTTCTTTCCCACCTCTCTATATTTCTTGGTTACTGCCTGCCCATCAGCTCCAAAGGTTACTAGCTGTTAATGATGGCGGACATTCCATGATAGAGAAGGAGATGCTACTTAGCAGATTTCTTTACCATTACTAGGTAAAGAACTTGTTGCATTCTGATTGTCTCTCGCCGGGGTACTAATATCGAACAAAAGAATATATATTGGTTGTCCAATATTACAAGTCTGCACTTCACTACAGGCTGTCCATGTCCTAATGCTGATTCCCTTCCTCTATCTGGGCTCCATTTCTGCGGAGTCTTCCCCATCCCGTTCTCGCATGGAAACACCCTTACCACTGACCACTGGTTCCTTCAATAGGTAACATTAAGCTACGTCCAAGGTGGAGAAACATGAGAGGCCAACTAACGAATGATCCAGCTCGAAATCTCACACGGAAAACACACTGGCGCTCATTCTGGATGCGGTGCAGAGGGGGGAAGTAAATTGTAATTTATTGGCAGAAACCATTTGTCCCCTAATACATTTTGATTAGTGTGATTTTGGTATCTTTAATACATGGACCTGGGTGGAGCAGCATAAAGACCACTTCCGCCTGCCCCATCCACTTCATGCATGAAATACGCCTTAATCTCCAACCGTGATGAATTTTCATGCGGGTGGAGATGCTAGAATCCGCATTAAATTCCGCCTGGTCCTTCCACCTGCAGAAACCAGGACACCATATTGTTTATTTATTTATTCAGCATTTTTATGGCGCCTATACAGCAGAAAGTGTTTCCAGGTGCCACAACACAAAGGGGGCGGGGGGAGGACTGAGGAGAAAACAACAACAAGGGTCCTACTAGGCCTTGTGACATTCAGATCGTGCAAGTTTAGTATCAAGAAGTGCAGGGGAGGGGGCGAGTGAGGGGGGGGAGAAGTGCTGAATGAGGGGGCCCACGGGCAAATGCTAAGGGGTTCCCAGGAGGACAAGTGCCAGGGAGAGCAAGGTGTAGGAGTGATGGTGAGAGGGGGGGGCAGCCTGAGGTTAGTCAGGGAGGGGTGCCCGAGGGCAAGTGCTGGTAGGAAGGGTGAGAAAGGAAGAATGGACAAAAGGAGGGCCTGGTCCCGGGGAGACTCATAAGGGAAATAGGCATCCAGTCGTGGCGGCAGGAGGAGTCTAGCAGGGGAGTGTAGAGGGAAGGAGAAGGAGGAGGAGAAAAGGAAGGTCGAGAAGTTTCTTAGTAGAACTTAAAAAGATCCGGCTCAAAATGGAGAGGGGCAGAGAGGCTATTCCAGAGGGAGGCCCCTGCTGAAGAGAGCGATCTACCCAAAACTCTCTGCTTGGAGAAACGTCTGACCTGCAGAGAGTTGGAGCTAGAGGACCAAAGGACTCTAGCCGGGAGGTAGTTAGGGAGAGAGAGTTGAATGTTGCGAGGTTCCATGCCCCAGAAAGCCTTGTGGGTGATGCAGAGGGTCTTGAATTTGATCCTTGCACCCACCGGGAGCCAGTGGAGAGATTTTAGGGCTGGAGAGATGCGGTACTGGGCTTGAGGCCAAGGATAAGTCTTGGAGCCCTATTCTGGATTGGTTGAAGAGGACTGAGTGAGGAAAGAGGCAGATTAAGGAATAGGCTGTTGCAGTAATCGAACCTTGCGCGAACCAGACCGCTGGAGACGTTGAGTTTCTGGGGAATTAATACAAATGCCACCCGGCACGCACTGATATGGTGTGAAGCATTTATGGTGGTTTTTGTGAGTGAGTGTAAAACAACCTGGAAATCTGCATCTGCCCAGATTTCCAGGCCTAATTTCCTCTCCTTTACAGAGACAATCAAAACAGCAGGAAGGAACTGCTTAAACATCAATGTAAGAGGTCCTCCCCATGTTGATTGCACATTTCTTTTAAATGGCCCCCTTTCTGGTCAGCCCGAATGAAGGCTGTGAAGGATTTCTAAATGCAAAATATCTGTCTGCAAGCAAGCCAAGTGTAGAGGATCCTAAAGTTAACAGTACATGCGATTGGACCTGATCGGTAGGGTGCCACGCATTGGAAATCCCATGTCACAGTGGGGGGCTTGTATAGCTCTTGCCTTGCTTCATGAAGCATCACTCTAAAGGGGTTTGAGCAATGCAATATCATCACGGCCAGGGGCCCTTTCCTGCATGGTGCAGGTATCACGCTGGTACTTTTCACCCTGACTGACTGTCGAGACTTGAGAAAGAGTACATGCCTGGCACAAAGGGCAGCATAACAACATGAACAATGCATATCTGAGCATAAAGCAACATTAACTGTTGAATAATTTCCATCTATATACATTCTGCTTTAATCGAGGGGAATGGGAGGGGGCTGGATACTGTGAGTGGCTAGCATGGGGAATGCGAGGGGGCTAGATACTGTGAGTGGCTAGCATGGGGAATGCGAGGGGGCTAGATACTGTGAGTGGCTAGCGTGGGGAATCTGAGGGGGCTGGATACTGTGAGTAGCTAGCGCAGGGAATGTGAGGGGGCAGGATACTGTGAGTGGCTAGCATGGGGAATGGGAGGGGGCTGGATACTGTGAGTGGCTAGCGTGGGAAATGCGAGGGGCTGGATACTGTGAGTGGCTAGCGTGGGGAATGCGATGGGGCTGGATACTGTGAGTGGATAGCATGGGGAATGTGAGGGGGCTGGATACTGTGAGTGGCTAGCATGGGGAATGCGAGGGGGCTAGATACTGTGAGTGGCTAGCATGGGGAATGCGAGGGGGCTAGATACTGTGAGTGGCTAGCATGGGGAATGGGAGAGGGCGGGATACTGTGAGTGGCTAGCATGGGGAATACGAGGGGGCTGGATACTGTGAGTGGCTAGCATGCAGAATGCGAGGGGCTGCATACTGTGAGTGGGTAGCATGGGGAATGTGAGGACTCTGGATACTGTGAGTGGCTAACGTGGGGAATGTGCGGGGCTGGATAATGTGAGTGGCTAGCGTGGGGAATGCGTGGGGGCTGGCTACTGTGAGCGGCTGGCGCGGGGAATGCGAGGGGGCTGGATACTGTGAGTGACTAGCATGGGGAATGCGAGGAGCTGGATACTGTGAGTGGCTAGCATGGGGAATACGAGGGGGCTGGATACTGTGCGTGGCTAGCATAGGGAATGGGAGGGGGCTGGATACTGTGAGTGACTTGCGTGGGGAATGCGAGGGGGCTGGCTACTGTGAGTGGCTAGCGTGGGCAATGCGAGGGGGCTGGATACTGTGAGTGGCTAGCTTGGGGAATGGGAGGGGGCTGAATACTCTGAGTGGCTAGCGTGGGGAATGCCAGGGCGCTGGATACTGTGAGTGGCTAGCTTCGGGAATGCAAGGGGCTGGATACTGTGAGTGGCTAGTGTGGGGAATGTGAGGGGGCTGGATACTGTGAGTGGCTAGCTTGTGGAATGGGAGGGGGCTGAATACTCTGAGTGGCTAGCGTGGGGAATGCCAGGGCGCTGGATACTGTGAGTGGCTAGCGTGGGGAACAGGAGGGGGCTGGATACTGTGAGTGGCTAGCATGGGGAATGAGAGGGGGCTGGATCCTGTGAGTGGTTATCGTGGGAATGCAAGGTGCTGGATACTGTGAGTGGCTAACGTGGGGAATGTGCGGGGCTGGATAATGTGAGTGGCTAGCGTGGGGAATGCGAGAGAGCTAGCTACTGTGAGTGGCTAGTGTGGGGAATGCAAGGGGGCTGGATACTGTGAGTGGCTAGTGTGGGGAATGCGAGGGGGCTGAATACTGTGCGTGGCTAGCATAGGGAATGGGAGGTGGCTGGATACTGTGAGTGACTTGCGTGGGGAATGCGAGGGGGGTGGCTACTGTGAGTGGCTAGCGTGGGGAATGCCAGGGCGCTGAATACTGTGAGTGGCTAGCGTGGGGAATGCGAGGGGCTGGATACTGTGAGTGGCTAGCATGGGGAATGCGAGGGGGCTGGATACTGTGAGTGGCTAGCATGGGGAATGCGAGGGGGCTAGATACTGTGAGTGGCTAGCATGGGGAATGGGAGAGGGCTGGATACTGTGAGTGGCTAGCATGGGGTTTGCGAGGGGGCTGGATACTGTGAATGGCTAGCATGCAGAACGCGAGGGGCTGGATACTGTGAGTGGGTAGCATGGGGAATGTGAGGGGGCTGGATACTGTGAGTGGCTAGCATAGGGAATGCGAGGGGGCTGGATACGGTGAATGGCTAGCATGGGGAATGTGAGCGGGCTGGATACTGTGAGTGGCTAGAGCGGGGAATGCGAGGGGGCTGGATACTGTGAGTGGCTAGCATGGGGAATGCGAGGAGCTGGATACTCTGAGTGGCTAGCGTGGGGAATGCGAGGGGGCTGGATACTGTGCGTGGCTAGCATAGGGAATGGGAGGGGGCTGGATACTGTGAGTGACTTGCGTGGGGAATACAAGGGGGCTGGCTACTGTGAGTGGCTAGCGTGGGGAATGCGAGGGGGCTGGATACTGTGAGTGGCTAGCTTGGGGAATGGGAAGAGGGTGACTACTCTGAGTGGCTAGCATGGGGAATGCCGGGGCGCTGGATATTGTGAGTGGCTAGCCTGGGGAATGCAAGGGGCTGGATACTGTGAGTGGCTAGTGTGTGGAATGTGAGGGGGCTGGATACTGTGAGTGGCTAGCATGGGGAATAGGAGGGGGCTGGATTCTGTGAGTGGCTAGCATGGGGAATGGGAGGGGGCTGGATCCTGTGAGTGGTTATCGTGGGAATGCAAGAGGCTGGATACTGTGAGTGGCTAACGTGGGGAATGTGCGGAGCTGGATAATGTGAGTCGCTAGCGTGGGGAATGCGTGGGGGCTGGCTACTGTGAGTGGCTAGCGCGGGGAATGCGAGGGGGCTGGATACTGTGAGTGGCTAGTGCGGGGAATGAGAGGGGGCTGATTACTGTGCGTGGCTAGCATAGGGAATGGGAGGGGGCTGGATACTGTGAGTGACTTGCGTGGGGAATGCAAGGGGCTGGCTACTGTGAGTGGCTAGCGTGGGGAATGCCAGGGGGCTGGATACTGTGAGTGGCTAGCGTGGGGAATGCGAGGGGCTGGATACTGTGAGTGGCTAGCGTGGGGGAATGCGAGGGGGCTGGATACTGTGAGTGGCTAGCGTGGGGAATGCGAGGGGCAGGATACTGTGAGTGGCTAGCGTGGGGGAATGCGAGGGGGCTGGATACTGTGAGTGGCTAGCGTGGGGGAATGCGAGGGGGCTGGATACTGTGAGTGGCTAGCGTGGGGAATGTGAGGGGCTGGATACTGTGAGTGGCTAGCATGGGGGAATGCGAGGGGGCTGGATACTGTGAGTGGCTAGCGTGGGGGAATGCGAGGGGCAGGATACTGTGAGTGGCTAGCGTGGGGAATGCGAGGGGCAGGATACTGTGAGTGGCTAGCGTGGGGGAATGCGAGGGGGCTGGATACTGTGAGTGGCTAGCGTGGGGAATGCGAGGGGGCTGGATACTGTGAGTGGCTAGCGTGGGGAATGCGAGGGGGCTGGATACTGTGAGTGGCTAGCGTGGGGAATGCGAGGGGCAGGATACTGTGAGTGGCTAGCGTGGGGGAATGCGAGGGGGCTGGATACTGTGAGTGGCTAGCGTGGGGGAATGCGAGGGGGCTGGATACTGCGTAGAAAGATGGAGGATATTTATCAGCTTGCTCCAAACGACTGATTCCAAGATCACAGCTTATGTTACCGAGGGAGTCGTTACCTGACAAATGTATGTCAGCCTGACTTCTGGTTTAAAGAACTGATGGCAAACCTGTGACTTCACTTGCCATTTTCTTGGTCTCTGTTTTATACTTTCCACTACTTTTCCTTAACTTGACACTCTCGGGGGATTTCAGTATCTGCCTCAATTAATTTGCTGGTGCTAGAGGTTCATGGGACCAGTACCTGACACAACAAAGAAACCCTGTATTATGAAAAAGTCTCTTCCAGGTCCTCGGACTTCAGTTTCCAGGCAATAACAAGCAATACGTTCTCATTTGCTGATTTCCCTTTTGATTAATTCAATATGTAAAGACTACTACTTTAAAAATGGCAATCTTCCCCCATATCATGACAGCCCAAGAACACAACGTATTTTGATATGGAACCTTTGTCAAGTGTTGTCATAATAGCTTAGAGCAATACTCAGAAATTGGAGTACAAAGCCCTGGAACGTCTCCTGTTCTAATGTTGTTTTTCAGATTTAAGCATGTGAGCAAAGGAAGTGGCAGACATGCCACCCTCCTGCCTGAGGGTAGATAGCTACACGCATAAAGCAGTCGTCTCTGATTTATTTTTAGGCATTTATTTATTCATTTGTTACAGCGCACAAAACCCTCGGGTATCTCTGTGCTAGTTACATGAGGGTACATTCATTAAGAACATTAGTTACATTAGGGTGCAAGGTTACATGTTGCATTACGTCAAGAGAGGTGGAGGGAAAGTTACATGTTTCATTAGAGATGGGAGTTAGAAAAAAAGGGGAGGCAAAGCAGTGGGGGATGCAATAGTCTTAGGAGTACAGTCAGTTGAACTGCCACATCTTCAAGATTCTACGGAAGGTCCAGTTGGCCTGTCCTTTTCTGAGAGTGAGTGCAAGATTGTTCCAAAGTTTGGCTGGCATGACCGGGAAGCTCTTGCCCCCTACCGAGAGGTGGTTGAAGTTGGGGATCACCAGTAGGTGAGAGTTCGACGATCGCAGTGGGCAGGCCGGGGCATGCTTCTCTATGCATTTTGACAGGTAGGTCAGGGCAGTGTTGGAGAGAAAACGGTGGACCAGGGATAATGTCTTGAATTTGATCCTTTCCCGGATGGGCAGCCAGTGTGCAGCTCTCCTAGCTTCCATATGTGGTCTGATTTGGAGAGGCCAATGGCAGCTCAGATGGCATTATTCTGATATGAAGGTAGCCAGCGCATCATAAGTTCAAATCCTGCGGCAGGGCCTACTCAACCTTTCATCCTTCCGAGGCTCATACTCTCCATGGAGACATAATAGCACATGTTATTGAAGTTCTTAGAAGCTGGAAGAGCCCAGCATAACTCACTATAAAATAACACATTATTATGATGTTTGATTTTCAGCCCTTGATTACTCGGACCAGGCAAATTGTCAGTGGCCCAACACACATTATGGGAGATAAACTTCAATGTGTTGTTAGATGTGTAGCTCTAACCAGTGACATTTGGCGGAACCACATTAGCGTTCATTTTCAAATTCCACTGGAGATCTGCTCTACCTCCTGCGGTACAGTAAACTCCTGCAGACATTTTGAAGAAATCTTGTATGTGGGCTTTTCTGAAGGACTGGAGGACCCTGGTTGTCCTATCTGGTGCTCCGGCTCCCCACCAGAGATTCGCATCCCATAGCTTAGTTTGGCATGGTGCAAGCTGGATCAAAACAAGATCAAAACAAGCCAATAGGCTGCAGGTTTTATGAATCACTCCGCCCCTTCTTGCTAAGGTATGGAAGGATGGAGGGAAAAGTATCACATTCACCTTAATCATCCTTATTTCCTCCAGCAAGGAGTTGCCACTGATTTTGAAATGTGGGACTAACATAACAGAAAGCCACTGCAGCCTTCACTTCCATGTCTGCCAGAATGGGCAATGCCATTTCTAAATGTGATCCTAGTTGGGTTGCTGCTCTTGTCATTTTTCACAATCCTTTGTCTCTGATATCTAACATGAATCTGACTAGCCATTTTTGCTGACATTTTCCTGCATTTATTGTAAAATAGATGGCCTGTTATTTTCTTCAAAATCTATTCAAAGCCTACTTTCTGAAGGGGATTTTTCTGATCGAGTGGAAACACGGCACATCCCTCCTTCTTGATAGAGCCTTCTCTTGGCCAAGATTCAATGTATGCCCAATTGTTCACCTGTTAGGGCCCTATCTTCCTTGAACATGTTTTGGCAAATAAGAGTGTTAGTGCAACTTAAGACGTTTGTTTTCAGAAGACTTTCATTGCCCACTGTCAATTTGACCACTGCCCTAGCTGCACCACTGAGAAGGCTACTCTTTAGGTCTTAATTGATGCTAATGTGTCCTTGACAATGGTGGCACTTGTTTGCAGGCGCTATTAGATCTTTTGGAGGCAATCAAGGTGATCGCCTATGAGGTTCTCCTAGGATCCTTTTGCATTGAGGCAGTTACTTGCATGGTACCCATGTTTCCTTACCAAATCATCAACAACTGGTCGGATTGTAGGTGTTCAAGTCAGCCCCCGACCCCAATCCAAGCCCTTGTGAGTCCACCATGGGTTGATCTTGTCTCCTATTTATGTTTTTAAATCTATGTATGAAAGCTGTCAGCAATCTCATGATGAGTATTCTGGGATGCATTTAAGGCCCTAAGCGGAAACCCCCTTCAACCAAAAACCGTATTTAAACAGTGCCACAAAAACAGCTGTGCTTTTGTCTCCCTGTCACATGTGTGGTGAGCATTGAACACTGCCACCCAAAGAATTGCTCTGCATTTGCTTTCCTTTCATTTGAATAATAAGAAAATGACCCGCATTCAGAATGGCACTACATTTGCTGTTCTGTCATCTGAATACTAAAGTTGCGTACAGCATTCAAGACTGCCCTGCATTTGTTCTTTCTTTCATTTAAAACACCACAAAGTTATGTGTTTCATTGAAACACAGCCTGTGTGCTTACCCCATAGAATTCCAACAAGTTAGGCAATACATCCCAAGAAAGGCATTGTCTGACTGATAAATCATATGAGGGGCAAAGAGTTCTGCATTTCACTCGACACAGCTTTTGTTTCCCTTTGATGTGAACCATTGCGCTCAAATTACTGCAAATGAAAGAAATAGCGTGGCTTTTTCTCTTTTCCGTGTCAATATCAAAGAAATCCTGTGCATGCTCCCTTTATGTTCATGAACTGACACTACGTGCAACCACCCCCCGCACCTCCCTGAAAAGGCTAATTGAATAACAATCCCGTGGTCTGCAGAACCGCATTTGCAACTTGAAATGAAAAGCCTGCATACGTGTAAATTTGGTCTTTGGAAAATAAGGAAAAATGTTGCTTAAATGTCAATGTCAAATGACGGCTTTTTGCTTGAACAGAGGTATCATTGAATATGTGGGTGGGGGTTTGGCTACATAATGTACATTATATTTGTCCCCACAAGATTTGGTTACCTTGGAAAAGACTCAGAAACCAATAAAACAGGGTTTTTGGCCCAGGCACAGAATTCAATGACAGGCCTTGCCTCCAATGGAAAAGTCGCATCCATGAGTGAACCGGCCCACAATGGAATTTGAAGTGGCAGAGAGTGTGAGGATTCAAATCCCTGCTAGACTAGCAGGAAGTTCTGGAAGAAGGAACAAAGGATGCCAGTATGGCCTGTGCGTGACCGAGAGGTTCGATTTCCTCCATCAGCCACTCTGAAGGAGGAACTGTCAAACTTCAAAGGGCATCATAAAAGTCCTTTGTTGCAAGCCAAGCCAGGCAGAGACTGTTGCTGTGGGGGTCTGCAGCACCGCCCACACATGTGACAAATCCTCCCCATTGACATTAAAGGACTTTTATATTTTAAGAAATTTTTACCAGCACCCTGAATAAGTAGTAATTTGGTATTATGCTTGTTGTCCATTTGATTTTTAGACGAATGTAAAGAGACCAAGTACATGTTTGTAGCACCTGGTGAACTGAAAATGGCCATGAAAGACGCATTTCGGGTTGAATTATAAACAGACAGATATGAATCTAGGTGGAAATATGCAAAATGTAATTAGGAAGATTTGTAGTCATTGGCAGATTTTTAAGTATTCTACATTTCATAAAAAGGGCAAAAATTGTCCAAAGGGCCATGCAACCTCGCACAGAACTATTAAACCTGCATATCTAACTCTTATGGCGGTGGATAGTATAAGTTTGAAGTTTTGATCTATAACTCATATTTTTTAAAAAGTAGACTTGAAAGACAAAGGGCCTCATCACGAGTTTGGCGGTAAGCCTTAAATGCGGTGGTAGCGCTATTACCGCCGCATTTAAGGGTCCGCCAAATCACGGCTTCAGCTGATTTCCCCCCAGCTCTTAGCTGGGGGGAAATCCACTGAAATTTCGCGCTCTTACCGCCGGCGGGAAATCCGCCGACTGTAAGAGTGCAAAATTTCCCCATTGAGCCCAATGGGGAATGGGGCATTCCCAAATGGGCTCAATGGGGAATGGGGATTTCCCGTTCTGCCAAACCTGTGATCCGGCGCTAATAGCGCCGGTGGGTTTGGTGGTAGGGCAGATAACGCCAGCGCTATTAGCGCCGGTGTTACCGCCCAATCTTGTGATAAGGCCCAAAGAAAGGTCATAAATGCAAACACACAAATGATGTAATTTCCCCTGAACCAATGGCCCAGAGGGAGGAGAGAGGACTGGTAGGCTGTCCTATCCCAGGATAGGGGTAATTCCAGAGTACTTCCCCCCAGATTGTAAATGAGATGATGTCATGTTGGCTATATAAGGGGGAGAAACACAAGGGATTCAGATTCAGAAACCAGACCCAGACATCCATCCAGGCAGATCCATCCATCCATCCATAGAATCCAGGGAGAAAGAGGAGGAGGCAGCTGACCCCATCCAAGAGAGTGCAGTGACCAGGCCCTGCCTAGCTGGCCAGAGTAACCAGAGACATCACTGGCTTGCCAGAATCCCAAAGTCAAGCTTCATTTCCCGCTCTTTTGACTCTTGCATCCCATTTGAGAAATCCCATTCAAAGTCCCAAGTTGCCAGTATGATCCGTTCCCCTTTCCATAGAAGAATCTGTATTAGCCTGTGTCTGTAGCGTATTCCTTTTATAGTTCTTTTCATTATCCGTGTGAGTTCTTAGTACCATTTTGAAGTAAATTAAGTAATTCCCCTATAAGGAAATTCATGGCGCTAGCTGGTTAAAATTTGAAATTAACCCCCTTCCGTTCAGTGTCTTTCTTTAAATAACTATAGTCATTAAAATATAGCCTAAATAGAATTAGTCTCTGTGTAGAATAAAAACGAATTTGCCCGTGTATTGTGTGTCATGCCCGCGCCGCTGGCACACGCATTGGCAACCATCATGGACTACTTGGTACTCATTTATCCTCCTAATACTCCTTGAACAACTCCTTTTCACGCCTTGGTCTTTTATTTCCATTTGCTCAACTTTGGTTCTTTCTTATTTTATTCCATTAACTACATTTACCATAATGCACCTGGCTACAGTCCTCAATTCCTGGCTATTCTCATTCATCGTTATTGGGACCACAATCCCCAGAAGCCCTAGCGGCCAGTGCTGCTTCAACCTGCTCAGGACCAGAGAGGGAGGAGGCAGATTGTCATCAGGTGTGCTGCCCCAGGTGCTGTCAATTAGCCTGCCTCAGAACAGGGCAGGGCTGTATATAAGCAGCTGCCTGCAGGAGCACAGTGTCTTGCATCTTGAGATCTCCCTGATCCTGTTTGCCTTGACCCGCTTCTTTGTATGCTGTTCCTGTTGCTGCATTATCCTGTTTTGATCCAGTGCCCTTTCCGGGCTCCCTGCCTTGCAGCCGATCACGCTCCGCTGCCTTCTACCTACAGCCCTTGTCCTTTGGGCTTCCTGCCTTGCAGCCTACTACAGTCCTCTGCAGCCCTCTACAGCCAGCGGCCCTGCTCCTCTGGGCTCACTCCTTGCTGCTCTGCTCTTCTGGGCTCCTTGCCTTGCAGCCTGCCTCACTCCGGCAGCCTACAGTCCTTGTCCTCTGGGCTTCCTGCCTTGCAGCCTGTCTCACTCCAGCTGCCTACAGTCCTTATCCTCTGGGCTCCCTGCCCTAGAGCCTGCAACCCTCTGCTGTCTCCAAGCCCTTGTTCTCCTGGGTTCCCTACCTTGCAGCCTGCACCTCTTCGCTGCCTACAGCCCTTGTCCTCTGGGCACCTTCCTTGCAGCCTGCTCCCTCCGCTGCCTACAGCCTGTGTCCTCTGGACTCCCTGCCTTGTGGCTTGCTACACTCCTCTGCAGTACAGCCTGTTTTACACTTAGCTGCCTACAGCCCTGCTCCTCTGGGCTCCCTACCTCGCAGCCCTATTCTTTTGGGCTCTCTGTCTGTCGCCTCCTACTAATCTCTCTCTGTCCTGTTCTTCTGGACTCCATGCCTTGCAGCCTATTACAGTCCTCCGCAGTCCTCTACAGTTTGCCTGCTCCTAGTCCCACTCTTGACTGCAGACCTGCTTCCTACTTTGCAGCCCTTCTGTTTTCCTGACTGCTGCTCCCTTGTTCTCTTCCTTGAGTCCTCTGTACTCCATCTTCTGTTATCTACTTCAGTCTAACTGCCTTTCCTTCATTTCCTTCTGCTAGATTGCTCATTGACTTCCTTTTCGCTGGATATATCTGTTCTTGTCTTCTCATGTGTCTTATGTAATCCCTTTGTACAGAGCTTGCCTGTTGGTTTCCGGCAGGCAACCTCTGCCCCTTCCCTTGTCACGTTTTCAGTGTTACAGACACCCACTGCTGTTGTTCCCAGCCATGAGCATACAGCGCGGGCCACTGTTATAGCAATCTGTGCAGAAGGCTGGAGTTTCCTAAGGTTCGTGGAACACTCTTTCCCATTTCAGCATACACCCCAAGAGGGAATCCAATTTGTTTGTACCTTTGTATCTTTTTCCCCTTTTGGCTCACATCTACAGTTTCCTACTCTTCTTTCTTGTTTAACTCCCTGCTGTGTGTGCTTATCTGCTACCTTACTTCGGCACAGCCACCCAAAATCTACCTGGGTACCCTGTGCCACTCTTGACAGAGTGCCATTCCTGACAGAATGCAAGACCAAAAAGATTCTTGTTCCATAGGCAGGAAAGGCACACACAGACCAAAGATGCCTTCTTTTCGGTTCAAGAAACCTCTACAAAAATCTAAAGTTTTCCCAAGGACAGCAAACAAAAACCCTAGTTTAAAGGACAGACTCGCCCTAGTAAACAAAGGTTTACAAGCACAGTACTACACTCACTGTCTCTCTGACCCTTCTATGTATAACTACTATGACATTTGCAACCATGATCCACAGTCTCTATCTGTAGAAGAACTACAGCAAGATAATGAATTCTTGCAGATTTTGTTAGCCCAACCAGTGGATAACACTCATGCGCTTTCTGGCATTACTTTTCACACTGCTTTAACCAAAGATGTTGCACTCATTGTGGCAAACTCTCAACCAGAGTACGTTATTGCCAAAGTGACATCCTCAAGAACAGCTTGGCAAGCTACACAACCTCCCCAGACTACCGATACCACTCATTTAATAGGACAAGACATTCAGTATCCTGAAGTTAGAGCAGCTGGTCCGGGGTACAAAGGACCAATACTGACCCTCGGTTGTCTTAATGCTTCCCCAGTAACTACTAACCATGATAACTCTAAGGTCAGTCTGCCTATTGCAACACCCGAATTTTCTGCTACACCAGATTCTGAAGCTGTAGAACAGGCTAATGGAACATACCTGTTACAAGAACAACTCTTAAGCCCTAAAAGACAAACCGAAGACCTCTATGATGAATTTGTCTATCTGTGTTATAAGAATCTAGCTAAGGGACACAATCTACCAGACCATCTGACACTATGTCCAACACCCGACATTCTGTCTTTAGAGTTTAACAGATTAAGGCCTGTACTGGTAACACAGAAGATGATACAGACTTATACAGAGCAGTTGGAAGACCTGAACTTGGCATATACATACCAGTTAAAGCTTGACACCGCTCATTCACTTACTAGCCACAGTAACACAGGCTGTCGTTCAGATAGTGAAGAATGGACTCCTCCAGTGGGCCAGATCGCTCACACGGCCATTACACAAAAGATCAAGTGTAATCATCTGACTGGACATTCCGCTGAGTCAAAGGATTGTTCCATTCTTGCCCTTGATGTCAGTCCTTTACTCCCACTTACAGCCTCTACTGAAGTGACCAGATCTGAGATGTACTCTGCTTCTATGAACATTGGCACTCCTGACCATGAGTCAGATCCTGAAACATACCCAGTACCTGTCTGGAATCCAACTCTGCCTACTGTCAATACCCCAGATCCATGTATCAACTGGGGCACACAGGACTTTGCAGGCCAGCCTTCGGAAAGCTTACCCTTTTCTGGTCCTACATCCACCATGCTACTTGTTACAAGATCTGCAAGCCCACTCTCTGCTGCTCCCCCTGCTAGTACTCCTAAATCTGCTACTGATGCCGCATCTCAAATCACTCCTACTGCAGTCGAAGCACACCCTTCCTCTCTGCATGCTAGGACAGTACCCGTTGCAAAGCCAGTTAAAAGTTCTCCAATTAAGGCAACAGCTCCGGTAGATCCTGTTGGTGCCTCTGCAGCACCTAAACTACCAGTCACGACGGCATCAGTCTCAGTTGCGTCCCTGTCGGCTGGTGCTCCTGTGACACCTATACTTCCAGCTCTTACAGCATCTGAACTTCCTACTGCCATTCCTGATCTTCCTGCAACTCATGGTGTTCCTGCAACTTTTGTTACTCCTGAAGTCTCTGTCGCAAATCTTCATGTTGCCATTGCTGCTTCTGACAATTTGGACAACCGTCCTAGAGCAACCCATTCAGCTGAATCTCTGGTTCCACCTTTCAGCACTGTACCATTGCCAGTCCTAAGGAAGACCACTTCTTTCAAAGCAATATATGCCATGGAGCCTGCAGCACATCTCCACAGTTCCTCAGATCATTAACGCACTGTTGGATTTTGGGTCCCTAAGAAGTTGTCTTTTCTGAATTCCACCTCAAAGGTTCGAAACATTGGTAATGTCTCCACCCTTCAAGACTCTCACCTTGCAGCATTAAACAGTTTTTGGTGCTTCGTGATGTGCCTTTTCGGTATAAGACTCTCTCACGGTGTGACAGGCCTTGGACGTGCTCTTCTTGTTGGTCAGTCTTCAGGGGGCCTGGAGAGGGGCATGGAGAGGGGCATACTGTCATGCCCGCGCCGCTGGCACACGCATTGGCAACCATCATGGACTACTTGGTACTCATTTATCCTCCTAATACTCCTTGAACAACTCCTTTTCACGCCTTGGTCTTTTATTTCCATTTGCTCAACTTTGGTTCTTTCTTATTTTATTCCATTAACTACATTTACCATAATGCACCTGGCTACAGTCCTCAATTCCTGGCTATTCTCATTCATCGTTATTGGGACCACAATCCCCAGAAGCCCTAGCGGCCAGTGCTGCTTCAACCTGCTCAGGACCAGAGAGGGAGGAGGCAGATTGTCATCAGGTGTGCTGCACCAGGTGCTGTCAATTAGCTTGCCTCAGAACAGGGCAGGGCTGTATATAAGCAGCTGCCTGCAGGAGCACAGTGTCTTGCATCTTGAGATCTCCCGATCCTGTTTGCCTTGACCCGCTTCTTTGTATGCTGTTCCTGTTGCTGCATTATCCTGTTTTGATCCAGTGCCCTTTCCGGGCTCCCTGCCTTGCAGCTGATCACGCTCCGCTGCCTTCTACCTACAGCCCTTGTCCTTTGGGCTTCCTGCCTTGCAGCCTACTACAGTCCTCTGCAGCCCTCTACAGCCAGCGGCCCTGCTCCTCTGGGCTCACTCCTTGCTGCTCTGCTCTTCTGGGCTCCTTGCCTTGCAGCCTGCCTCACTCTGGCTGCCTACAGTCCTTGTCCTCTGGGCTTCCTGCCCTGCAGCCTGTCTCACTCCAGCTGCCTACAGTCCTTATCCTCTGGGCTCCCTGCCCTACAGCCTGCAACCCTCTGCTGTCTCCAAGCCCTTGTCCTCCTGGGTTCCCTACCTTGCAGCCTGCACCTCTTCGCTGCCTACAGCCCTTGTCCTCTGGGCTCCTTCCTTGCAGCCTGCTCCCTCCGCTACCTACAGCCCGTGTCATCTGGACTCCCTGTCTTGTGGCTTGCTACACTCCTCTGCAGTACAGCCTGTTTTACACTTAGCTGCCTACAGCCCTGCTCCTCTGGGCTCCCTACCTCACAGCCCTATTCTTTTGGGCTCTCTGTCTGTCGCCTCCTACTAATCTCTCTCTGTCCTGTTCTTCTGGACTCCCTGCCTTGCAGCCTATTACAGTCCTCCGCAGTCCTCTACAGTTTGCCTGCACCTAGTCCCACTCTTGACTGTAGACCTGCTTCCTACTTTGCAGCCCTTCTGTTTTCCTGACTGCTGCTCCCTTGTTCTCTTCCTTGAGTCCTCTGTACTCCACCTTCTGTTATCTACTTCTGTCTAACTGCCTTTCCTTCATTTCCTTCTGCTAGATTGCTCATTGACTTCCTTTTCGCTGGATATATCTGTTCTTGTCTTCTCATGTGTCTTATGTAATCCCTTTGTACAGAGCTTGCCTGTTGGTTTCCGGCAGGCAACCTCTGCCCCTTCCCTTGTCGCGTTTTCAGTGTTACAGACACCCACTGCTGTTGTTCCCAGCCATGAGCATACAGCGCGGGCCTCTGTTATAGCAATCTGTCCAGAAGGCTGGAGTTTCCTAAGGTTCGTGGAACACTCTTTCCCATTTCAGCATACACCCCAAGAGGGAATCCAATTTGTTTGTACCTTTGTATCTTTTTCCCCTTTTGGCTCACATCTACAGTTTCCTACTCTTCTTTCTTGTTTAACTCCCTGCTGTGTGTGCTTATCTGCTACCTTAATTCGGCACAGCCACCCAAAATCTACCTGGGTACCCTGTGCCACTCTTGACAGAGTGCCATTCCTGACATTGTGTGCCTTCATACGAATTCCGATTTGCATCTGCCCCATAGAAAAAACGAAACAGCAGTCCCATTGAGAGTAACCCCTTTCTGTCAGAATCCTATCTGCTATGTGCCTCTGCTCCTTGTCCTGAAAACTGAGTTCCAATTTTGACAGCCAAGCCCTTTCCACGGCTGTCTGTCATCCCAAGTCCCATGTAGAAACAAATTTCCATTCTGCCGTGTGTGGTTTCTTTTGCGTTTTTCTTTCCCAAATCGACTTTTCTTACCTTGTGTTCATGTTTCCTTGGTGCCCTGCTTAGTAGTCTGTAAGCTTCATTACCTCTCAAGTATGGCAATACGAATTTCTGTCCTAGCTATGTCACAGCGGATGTAAGCTGCTGTGCGAGAAACAAGTGAAATCGGATTATGCCGTTTTGCTCATAAATCAGGTTTTCATTTTCTTTTCTGGCCTCTCATCTTGGAGTGACGGGCTGAATTCTAAATTAGATTGTTCCCTCTTCATCCTGACTCCTTGCCATGCCTCCCATCCCAAAGAAATTTAGTTAGCAAATGTATGGGGGTGGGTGTTGCAGGGGGGGTGCTTAACTTGAATTCTCTCTGTTGCTATCAAAACTATTTTTTTTCTGTTTGCTATTAAAGGTTTCTGTAAAGTGTGTTAGGAGTTTGAACTAATTGTGTTGTGGGAATCTTTGCATATTGTATTGCCACAACATTGGTGGCTGCTGCCCAATTGTTTGATTTTGCTTTCATTTTTCATTGAACCATAAAATGAATACATATCCTATTGTTACACACCGGCCTGGTTCCTGGTCCATTGCGACAAGGGGTGTTTGAGAAGGTGGGTGCGACATGGGTTGGGGGCCTGCTCCAATAATGAGATAAAAAGCGTTTTTATTGTGCGCTACATTCATTGTCAGTGGAAGGAGTCCCTGGCTGGAGTGTGCCATGTTATAAAACTGTTACAGTATGCTGACCCACCCAATTAAATATGGAAACATCTCCTCATGAAATGCCTTCATGTGGTCAAGATGTAGATCCCTCTCTTCTTTTGAAATTAAATACCTCTAAGATGTTTTTATATTTTGCTCTTTCAAATCCATTGTTATCTGCTCTTTCGAGTCAGGGCCCAAGAAGTGTCTGGGTTGGCCTAGGATTCG